>NW_006238948.1:789376-874520 GCF_000226075.1 Solanum tuberosum | reverse complement strand
CAATAATTTACTTTGTAAATATTTCATTTTGTATTTAGTTTGATTGTATCCTTTAATCTTATTAATTTAACATAATGAACGTTGATATTTCAAAAAAATAATAATTTGTACTCATGTTAATTTTACCGTGTTTACGAAAATTTCTATTCATTTAACATTTCTTAAGTTTAGCTTATCACACAGATAAGTGAAAATATATTTGATCTCTTTTTCAAACACCGTATAGTTGTAAAAACCGAAAAAACCGAAAAATCGAAAAAAAACTGAAAGAACCGACTAAAACCGAAACCAAAAAAACCAACTTTGCGTGGTTTGATTTGATTTTTAGATTTAATAAACCAACATAATTGGTTTAGGTTTTTTTTAATGAAAAACCAAACCAAACCGACCTATGTACACCCTTACTACCAACTAAAACAAATGTTTGGCAACTAGATCTGCAAATTTTATTGCAAGGACTGTTATTTCCTTTTTAACAAGTTAATAGCAGAAATATCCCAGAAAAGAAAGGGAAATAAAAGCAAAACCTTTTGCTGCGGCTTCATTTGATGAAGCAGTCCCATTTTGTTCACTTGAGTTCACAATATCTTGATCAGTATTGGGAGAACCCTCTTCCTGTTGAGCAGCAGTATCAGATGACTGTTCCCCTATGGAAGGAGCACTTTCAACTTGAGTGTCTAAAACTCCAGCACCTTCCTGACTTTCTGTGTACAAAATTGGATTGTCAGCGAGTTTATTGGTGACTCATCCTTAATTTATCTTTCTCACCTAACACAACACTATGTCCTAAAAGTAAATTTCAAGAGTTCACACAGAGCAAGAATATCATCCTGTCGTTATTTCAATCAAAATAAAAGAACATGTCTTGGTCACCAGAAAGCTCTCCATTTATTAAACTGAAGACTGTGTATGTTGAACAAGATGCAATCAGAAGAAGAAACAGAAGAAGGATATACCAAATTGTCAACATGAACTATACTAAAGTGTCTTTGCTTAGATTGGTTCATATCATTACCATTCATCTCTTCCTCAGCAGTGTTATCAAAATCAGAAAGCGCAAAAAAAACTCTAAGGTTCGTTTGGGCTTGAAGTGCAATGTGCAAATAAAGCGTGGGTTTTACTGAGAAGAGGAGCCAATGGAGAAAACATATATATATATATATGTTTAGTCCAAGACTAACAGTTATAAGCATGAATAACAAATATATGGACAAAGAAATTGATTATTTTTACGATAAAGTGAAATATCAATGGTTTAGCGTCGCCTCTTCAGGAAATGCTCATTCACAAGGAAAAGTATGTCTTAGAGCTTTATGACGACACTGAAGCGCACATTAAGCGAGGGGAAGCGCTCAAACATGTTTTGAGCCTCGTTTCAGGGCTTAAGTGCGCCTTTGATAACACTGTTCCTCAGATAATGTGTAAAGTGTATTTATACCATGCATCAACACCTTATTTGGATAACGCAATTGTCTAAACATTGAAATAGTTGTATCTAGTTGTTTGTCATAAATATGCAAGCGAGAATGAAAGGATGTAATAAATCAGAGGGGAGACTGGAAAGTTTCTTATTAGACACCTTCATCCTTGCTATTCTCCAAAGGAGCTTCAGATTGCCCAGTTGGGCTTGATATACTATCATTCTCATCGGCACTGGTTTCCTCTGTTTCTTTGACAGCCTCTATGACACTTGGTATTTCAGTTGCAACCTCATTTTCCACTATATTATCATCAGTTAGTTTCTCCACGACCTCCTCGCCCACCACAGTTTCAGATGCTGAGATCTGATCAGCTGCTTGCTCATATGAGCCAGTTTCAGCTTCAGTTTCCTCAGCATCTCCTACAGGTGACACCTCAGCTTGCTGACCAATCGTGGATGTGCTTCCTTCAGGAGCTGACTCCACTTCTTCATCAACGTTTTGTTTCGTATCCTCCCCATTTATAGTTTCTGGAACACCATCATTTGCAGCATTGACTGATTCTTCCTCTTTGCTAGTAGTTTCAGGCAACACATCCATTTTATTAGTCGCCACATCTGATTCCTGTGCATCTTCCTTTGATTGTTCAGCTAGTTCGTCTTCTTTTTCCCTCTCATCCAAAAATGAAGAGATCTCTTTGTTGCTACGGAAAGCCAATAAAAAGGGGTTTGTCGCCGAATGGACAACACCCTGGTTGAGCTTTGAGTCCAACTCTGAAGCAGCTTCTTCTTTTTTCATGGTCAAAGTTACTTGTCCTCTGGCAATGCGCAATACACGGACATTAACTTCTTGGCCTACTTGTAGTGAAGAGCCACTGTCAATAATTCCAAACACTTCATCAGTTTCCTCTGATGCTGGCAGGAATCCTTCCTCTCCCTCAGGAAGAGATATAAAAGCACCAGACCTGGTTAGATTTTTTACAGTGCCCTCAAGATCTTGCCCCTTGACAAACTTTGAGACTTTCTCATCTCTCCTTTGGTTGTTCCTTTGTGTGCTCTTCCTTTGAGTTCGGGGTCTGTCGCTACTGGTTGGAGTATCTTTCTGTTGCTGTGGCCTACTAGGATCATCACTTTCACGCATGGTGAGAGATATGCGCCCTGTCTCAGTGTTTGCTTCAACTAATCTCACTGTAACCTCTTGTCCAACAGATACAATGCTTCCTACATCCTTTACAAAACTATCACTCAACCTAGAAACATGCACCAGTCCATCCGTAAAAGCTCCAAAATCAATAAAAGCACCAAATGGCTGTATCGATCTGACCTTTCCAGTAAAAGTTGCACCTGGAATAAGGTTTTCATTCTTCACAGGAGGCATCTCACTCTTTCTAGCAGGTCTTGAACGCTTAGATTGAACAGATGTAGGACTCACATCTGATATGGAGGATTCTTGACTTGTTTCAGCAGCATCAGATGAAGCTTCTGAGACTTCACCTGATCCATCATCTGTAGCAGTTGCTTCTACTTCTTCCACTGCTACATCAGTCTCAGTTGCTGATACTACAAGACCTCTTAATTTAGGTCGTAAAATGCAACCAACTCTAAAATGGGGAAACAATTTAATAGATGTTGACAGAGGCAGGATATATTTTGGGGTAGGTAAAGTCTGCTTGCTGGATTTTCGTGAAACATTGTATTTTGATAAACATTGATTCCTTCTTGTGAGAAGGACAGCTCCTGGAGTAACTGATACAATGGTAGTTGCAATTGAAACCATTGGAGCCATGTTGATTGATATTTGGGATTGCTAAGGTTTGTGAACTACAAGGATTAGATCATCTGTTCCACACCTGAGAAATATATAAAACGGTTAGAGAAAGAAAAAAACATGACTATATCATTTAATAATAGTGTGATAGGATAACAACTGCAGCATGACTGAAATACTATTAACATATAGAACAAACAGCAAAGCCCAGTACTAGAGTTGCTGAAAATAGATGGATAGTAGCATATGTCTGCCATTTAGGCGCGTGCCCACTAATTCATTGAAAAGTACTCAATAAACAACAAAAAAAATAATTACACTTGAACTTAAAGATTGTGGTCAAGAAATCATCATAAGCAATTCCATAAACAAGAATGAAATAGGTGATTATAACATGTAGGCTAGCGGTTTAGAAAAATTCAAAAATTCATTAAAAAGAAGATTATATACCTACTTTCTACACCTTCAGAATTGAAAAGCACAAATGCAATTCAGTATCTCATAATATATGTAGTTTGCAAAGAAGCAAGTAAATCCACAGACTATCATACCAGAAACTCTAACTTAGAAGCTGAATATATAACAATTCCAACTATGAACCATTAACATTGCTCAACATTGAACTTAAGAAATTCAATCAACAACGTGAGGATTGTTTTCAGTGCATATAATTGATCATACTGAGTTACCCATCAATTATGGTTTTTCTATGGCACAACTACACACTAAGTAAACACTCCAAATGAAGCCGAAAAAATTACTGAATTAGTGAAAGAAAGGAGTAGAAACTTTGAGAAACTAAAAGTAATTTCCTAGAATGAAGAAACCAATGAAAACAGAGAAGGAAGTTGAGGTGAGAAATCAAACCTTTGAATGGGTGGCTTGTATGCATATATGAAGAAACAAGAGAGCTATAGTGTAACTGAAATGAAGTTATTGTTGTTGTTGCTGGTGAGGGAGGGGATAGGGGTCTCTCACACACACTTCACTCTTCCTGTTTGTGAGTTTATGGCTAATAAAAAAGAGGGAAACGAAAGGTGGGGCTTTCTATCCTTATCCGGACCATCATCTCTTTGTCAAAACACGGATCCATGCTCCTCTCATTCTGGTCGGGTCGGGTCCGGCTGGCGTAGCTACCTCGTCAATTTTGTCGCCTATGCCAGCCATCCCATCATGCTTTGGGAGATTTTGTAGAGAAACTTTGGGATATTTACTTTTTGGAAACTTACATAAATATACTATATTTAAAAAATATTTACCATTTATAGTAATAATATTTTTTTTCACTTGATCATTTTTAATACATTTATAATACAGTTTTAATACATATTATAAAAAACAATTTATCATTCACATATAATACAAGTTTTATTGATGAATAATACATTTATCACACATTTTAATACACATGTAATATAATGTGTCGATTTCTTACCAAACACGCATAATATATTTTAAAAAAATAGTTATAATACATATATATTGAATACATAATTCACTTTTAATATATATTGCAGATTTAACATAGTATTGCTATGTATTACTATAAATGGTAATAAATAAAAAGTATCACTAAAATCAATAATCATTTATTAAAAGGTACCATCCAAGTAATTTTTCCTTTATAAAAATTTGGGAAAATTTCATAAACAAGAAAAAATCACCCCACACATATATTTAAGAGTTAATATTACAATTTTTATATCTATTTTTTTATTACTACTTGTAAAGTTTTAATTCCAAGTATTAACAGATCAATTTTAATTTATAAATTAATTAATTATATTTTATTAATTAATTTACATAATGTTAATAGGTGAGAGAAAAGGAAAATTATGAGAAAGAATAAGATGATAATTATCAATTACATCTTACAAAAGAGTCTCACATACACACGTTTCTCTTTCCATTCTATTCCAACTTCTCCATTATTCTTTTTCTCCATTCAAATGAAAACGGCCGCAAATCTTGTAAGCAAGACTCAAAATTTTTGGTTCACTAACAAATATGCCAAAGAATAAAAAGGTTCATCATACACCTAGAAAGAGTTCGAGATGTGTAGAAGATATATCTAATCTTGAAATAGAGCCTCCAAGTTTTAATATTTTAACTCAAATTTTGCCGCTCAAGATGAATGCAACTCCTGTGAAGAAGAGTGTGACCCCTTTGAAGAAAAAATAAAACCCAACTAAGGAGAAGAAAAAAGAATCAAAGAATACATTCACTCCTCCAAATTGTAAGGGGGGAGGAGGAAAGGGAAAATGGTGGAACCTCTGTTATCGGAGTATTCAAATTCCGATTTAGATTTTGTAAGCCAAAAAATAATAATTATAGAGAACTCCTTTTGGTATGAATCTTGTATTAACCAGTGTTTACTGTTAGTATGAAATTGTTATAGATAATGACAAAAAGCTGTATGTATTTGATATACTATTTATATAACAAAACACAATTACTAGTTGCAATTGTTTTGAAATTGGTATTCTTTTGGTATGAATCAGTGTTTACTTCTGGTATGAAATTAGTATAAATATTGGGGAAAAAACTTGTATGCGTTTGGTACTATTTATATAACAAAACACAATTACTAGTTACAATTGTTTTGAAATTGATATTCTTTTAGTATGAATCTGATATGAACTAGTGTTTACTTTTGGTATGAAATTGGTATAGACTTATATAGAATAATGATAAGAAATTGGTATATTGTTATATAAAGAATCTCATCTACCACCATGTTTTGTTAATATTGATAATAAACCTTTCATCACAGTATAAAACGAAAACAAAACAAAAAAATCGTGAAAGAAGACAGTGTCGACTACTGTTTTTAGCGATGATAGAGAAAGAGACAAATATTAATAAAAAAAAATGAAATTGATAGACAATTAACACGTGAAAGAAAAGAATAGTAATTGTTTTGAGCTAAGCAAAGAAAACAAATATTTTTTTGTTATGGCTCTCCTGATTTTATTCATATTATTAATTTTGATTACTATTATTAATTTGTCTATTCATTTATATTCCATTTTTTTTAATTTAACAAATGTTATAACCCGTAATTGTTTAATGTTAAGACTTGAAACATAAAGAATAATGTCGTAAATAATAATAATTAGTCTTATATATGTCACTTATAAAAATTTCTCAACAATAAATGTTAAGCCTTAAATAGTACCCTTTAGCTATACTTTTACTATTTATAATAAAATAGCTATATTTTGATTTGCTATGGAGCTGATTTTTATATTTTTTCCACATGTTTTATATAAAAAAAACAAAATACAAAATAATAATTAAGAGGAAATCACAGAAGTAAATGTTTCACATTTGTTAAAGGCATTAAAATTACTCCCTCAATCTTTTGGTTACATACAGGACTCTCAAATAGCGTGCACTTCATCATCTTTCTTCCTCAAAAAATACAAAATCACAATTTCATGAATTGCTCAACATCGTTAGTAGTTGAAGTGAAGTCTTTCCGTTCCCGAATCAATTACAGTTGTTCTTGCTAAAGCCCGATCTGATCCCGCTTGAGCGGCAGAGAGAAATCCTGATTTTCCAATTGCATCAATACAATAAGATAGATGCCTGAATTGCTCCGTGAATTTATACACCCCAAAAAAGAATGAATAGGCGCCCAGATGGAAAAATTTAGTCGTTGATGAAATTCAGAATCCAATCAGTTCATCATCGTTTTGTAGAAATTTTTTAAAATCGCTGGTAGATCTAAGAATCCTTTTTTCAATAAAAAATTGATATTATTCAACATTGTTTTACTTGCAAAAATTGTGGATTATTCAAAGAAGCTAGGTGAAATTCAGAATCAGCTAACTGACAATTGTTCTTCAAGCCATAATCGATCAAGTATTCTTTAAAAGTTTTCATCGAATTTTTGTATTCATATACAAATTTGATGATCTGATGGTGTGTATTTAATGGCCGAAATTCAAATAAGTTTGAAATACAAATATGTTAATAATGTATATTGTCTGATTAGATTGTAAATTTGTTTGAAATACAATATTAAATGATTGAATGAATGTGAATTTGTATGTTAAATTATTTGGAATAGAATTTAGGTGATGCAATCCAGCATGTATATTGAATATAAGATGTTTTCGAATACAAATAATTATAATAATACATATTTGGTTCGAATACACTATGATTGAAATTTATTGATCGATCAACTGATTGTTAATATTTTTATGGGATATTTTAAATATAAATTTATTTGGAATACAAGTTAATTGATTTGATCCAAACTGAATATTGAATATACGTGTTGTGAAATACAATTTGTTTTGGTAATTTGGAATACCAAATTATTTGAAACACAATTTAGATGATGTAATCCAAACTGTATAGTGGGATACAATTTAGATGGTTTGTAACAAACTAACTTTTGAGTACATTTTTTTAATACAAATTGATTTAGATTACAATTTGTAAAATTGAATAATGATGATTTTAATTTGTTGAATAATGGAAAACATTAGTTTTTTGATCATGCATTCAAAAAGATGGGACAAAATTATTTGCTATGTTGATTACACGATAGAGGTCATTATATTGAAGGAGTATGCAACGTATAGAGATTTAGTGGAGGAAGTTGGTAAACAAATTGATATTGATTTGAGATACAAATATATGAAGCTGAAGTATAAGATTGAAGGTGGCGACACACCTTTGAAAATATACAATGAGATAGGTGCAAGAGTGTACGTGTCATTAAAGAAAGATAATAGAAGTTTGACAAAGTATTCACTGTGTGTAACTGTATTAGCGAAAGATGGGGATTTGTTTGAAATAAATCTTCAAGGAGAAGGGGTCGATATTAATGCGGATGATACAATTGATACACAAGTGTTAATGCTTGCATGTGAATGTGTTTCATTCAAAAACGATATGGTGAACTGCAATATTATTTCCAGTACTAATCAAAAAATGGTAATGGTAGTGTAGACAATAAAATTTGCGTCGAGAAAATAGTAATCAAGATGGGAAAAGTAATGCAAAAATCATATTTATCGATTTCAGAATATGAGTGTTATGATTCCTCTGATTCGTCTTTTCAGATATAATTCAAGAGCTCTTGAACTTGATCTTGAATTTATTGTTGAACATGATCGTAGATTCAAAGTCTTTGGAACTTGTTCTTGAATCTTGTAATCTTGTTCTTAATTTGTGGATTGATGAACTTAATATGGACTTGAACTTGATGATCTTGATCTTGAACTTATTCTTTGATTCAAGGGCCTTGGAGCTTGTTCTTGAATCTTCGATGAACTAGATCTTGATTTGTGGATTTGATGAAATTGATATGGTCTTAAACTTAATGATCTTGATCTTGAATTCAAGGGTTTTGGAGCTTGTTCTTGAATCTTCAATGAACTTGAACTTTATCTTGATCTTGACTTTTACTTGAATTCAACAGCTTCGAGCTTTTTCTTGAATCCGGTGGTCTTGATCTTGATCGTTCTTGAACTTGAAAGTTTGAATTTTTGAATTCTTGTAGCTTGTAGAGAAATTTGTGGGTTTTGATCCACGAGCTTTCTCTAGCTTCTTGTTAGAATTCTTGGTCTCTTTTATGAATTATGAGGACTTCTATTTATAGTTGTGGAATAGATGAGTAGTGATAGGAACATGTTTTACTTTGGCCAATCAGATTTAAGTGACATGACATAGTGGGTTTTACAAAGTGGGCTTGTCATTTAGACACATGGCATGATCCTATTGGCTTCTTTGTTTGACTTGGCATGCCACGCCATTTGTAACGTGGCACCAAAATAGGCCTCTAAGATGAGATGACATTGTGCTTAGCAAACTGGGCTCATCTATTATAGCTCAAATGATCAATTGATTTGAACTTTAATTAAATCCATATTTATTGGAGTTAAATAATTAACTCAAGTATATTAATCCATAATATTTATTTGGACTAATATATTCATGAATTTAATATAATCCGAATCATTTTATAAATCTATATTTAATAAATTTTAAATAATTACAGATGCCTCATGCTTCAAGTCTTATCGAGATCTTTTATCTTTTAAAGACTATGTTTGAAGTATTAACTACACGATAATTGTATATTGAGTAGTTTGAAGTTAACAATAATTAGAGTAACATGTTTGGAGTAAACAATAAGACTCCAATTAAGATTTTGATTCACGTGGCCAATGCCACTTTTCACTCGATTTGCACAATTAGAATAGAAGAAAGTATGCTCTTCTTCTCCTAATTAAATATGAAAACGTTAAGTTTTTGTCTCTTTCAGTTCTCGCAACATTCAACCTAAAGTCCTTACTAAAGATGAATTATAATTAATATAGGAAAAAAAGGATCTCCATCCTAGTAATACTCCACCGTCTGAACAACTGGAATTGGATTAGGAGTCAATTTTGTATGAGCCTAATTTCGATTGGAGACTAGTTCCAATAGATGCCAATAAACCTCTATAAATAGAAGGTTGATCTTTATTGTTCTGCATCAACGCCACTATACTTTCTTCTTCTCTTCCCTTTGATTTTCGTCACCTTTTCCATAGCTTGACATGTCTATCATAAAAAAAGTCATATCTTATTATAGAAACGTCGAAATCATAAACAATTTGATTTTTCACAAACAAGGCATCTTGATCTACAACATATCCAAAATTCAGAATTTAATACCTTCATAATCATTCTAGATGAGTTTTTGAAGTTAACTCTAGATTCTGTCATGCTGAAAATTTCAGGTTAATGTGGCTTTACTAAAACTGTCGTATCTTGATGAAGGAATGACGAAATCACAAGCCACTTGATTATTTAGAGTCTAGACACAAAGGTCTAAAATATATCAAAAATCCAAAATTTACTATATTCAGGATTACAACTTTAGATTTTGGCGCACCAACAGTTTCAGATTTGCGCGATGACACCTAAAATATTGCATCTCGAGGTAGTAGTACGGAAATTGCAATCCTCTTGATGCTACAGTGAATAAACACGAATGGCTACAACATATCCAAAATTTGGAATGCAACTCCTTAAATATCGTTCTAGACAATTTTTTGAAGTTGACTTTAAATTCTGTCACAGGGATGATTTCAAATTTTATTTCCTCACAAAATATTTTATATCTTGATGTTGAAACGTTAATACGTCCAAAATTACACCTCAATTAAGAGGTATAAACGGTCGAAGTCAATTAATTAAACTCAACGTGAGTTGAGGTCGATCCCACAGAGAATTTCTTTACAGAAATGGTTTCACTGTTGCGTTTACCCAAATGTTGTTATTATTTCCTAAAGAGAAAACAATTACATAATGTAAAATGGGTTTAGCTATAAAGCTCTAGTTACTAAGGTTGTTAAATAAGATCTAGTTTAACAATTAACAGTGTTGATTTTGGAGTTGTTTTGATAATTAAATGAAACTAGGACTGTGTTCCCCATAACGTTGCATCTAGTGTTTTTCCGTAAATGAGTTTTAGGCAATTCATCTCTACAAAATACAGGTGAGTTAGATATATCTAACACTTCTCAGTCTAATTAGATAACTTTCACTCAAGTCCTCTCGGTCCTAGAGTGTTAGCAAGTTTTACCCTCACCTACGATGGTGTTAAAGTTCTTTTCTCTCAAACTCGAACTTTGACTCCATTTCATCAGATTAATTCAGTTTTTCCCCAACTATCACTTTTCTCTCGAACAAATGACAGATACAAGCTACTTCTAATGCGTTCACTCATTAGAATACATGAATAACGAAAACCGAACTATGATTTGCAAATATAAATCACCTTCTACTCGTCTTACGAAATTACACTTAGATTTACGTCATAGATCCCACAATCCCAGTTATGATATTTAGCCACTCATGATTTCACATAAACATACAAAATTATATAATGAAAACATGATAAGAAAGTACTTACGAAAATATGCAAAATCGATAAGCACTTGATAATTCAAAACCGAAAATCCAACTTCGAAACTTGATTCGATGTTAATCTTCCAAAACCAAAGCTAAGAATATTTGAAACTTAGTCGCTCGTTCCAGATATGATGAGATAAAAACATAAAACAACCTAGTTAATTCAAAATAAAATGTCTAAAATGAGTCCTACTCAAAGTAGGACTGAACTGTCGCACAACTCCACGGGCACTCTAACGATCCGTCAAGGGCTTCACGGTCCGTGAAGCCCTCCGTGGTCTGTACTTGAACTCTCAAAACTGGGTTCTTCAAGGCTTGCACATTGGAATCTTGTCACGGACGTTACCACGGTTTGTGACACTGACCATGGTCCGTATAGGTTCCCGTGGTCTTTACTTGGCCAAATCAATCTTCAACTTCTCAAGGTCTCTTCACTAGTTCAACTGTACGAACACTACCATGGACTGTTGTGAGGACCACGGCCCGTGAAGGAGTCCGTGGTCATTACTTGGTCCACCAAAATTTAATTCTTCCATGCCTTCTCACTGGTTCTAATTAACGAGCCCTATCAAGATCAGTCATGATCTTCACGACCCGTCAAGGCATCCGTGATCTTCACTTGGTTCCATTCACTTTCACTCTACATTTTCTTCTTTTCTTTCTTCTTTCACGTCCACATGTTTTATCTGTACAAACACTACCAAACACATCATATCCACATAAATACACTTGATTCTAGTATTAATCCTTAGTTTTCAAGCATCAAATGTGCCAAGATTTCGCGGCACATCAACACCCTCAACTTAGAACCATTACTTGTCCTCAAGTGATGAGAAAGCAATACATTTACCGCTCAAACATTCAAAACCTTTTTGAAACTGCGCAACACCCATCTCAACTACAATTTGTATCCAAAACCATCAATCTAACATGCAAGGATCAATATATGACATTCCATTACTCACAGTCGACCATTCTTATGCCTGTGTATTATTAGCTAACACAATTTAACTATCAAATGCAATCACTGTATCCTCACACCAAAGAAATCCCTCATTGATGATAATTGGGACTAAGTTCTATGCTAGCACTCTCAAAGAACTTCTAACACTAACAACAAAAGACCATAGGCTTGTCCTTACTTTCTACGCTCTATCTTTTAAACACCCGAAATAGGATCACTGTAGGACTTTATTAGCTTGTAACATAGGCTCAGGCTAGGGAATGGATATTTGGGTTTGTGAGTGACTAGTCCCTTCGTTCTCCAAAGTTTTGTTTGCACACAACTCTTTCTGAGCGATTCCCACTTTTTCTTCATTTCAGTACATCCCAATAACCTTTTTTTTTATATATTTTTTTTATTTGTTGCACATTTTGTGCTTTCAGCTAACTGAATGAACCTTCTTTTTCACTTTTCCTTTCTGCTCAGGTTGTAATCACCCTTAACTTAGGCTTTTGGCCTGAGTTGTGACATCGTATCTTCGGATACCCAAGGATATGATATTTAATGGGTAAGAAAGAACTTTTCAGGCACAAATCGGGTACAAGTGATATGCTTTTTATTTGGTTGTTTTATTTTTGGCTTTTCAATGGCATAGAAAAAATGGCCTACTGATCCTTTTCTATCATGTTATTCTCAGATTTAAGCAAGACTACTCGGGCAAGTTCTAGTTTCTGCTCCTAACGTTAAACTTCAATCAAACCTCACACACACATGACACATGACTATATTTTCCAGTTTATTAGTTCACTAACTTATTTTCCACACTATGAATGTTCAACATGTCAGTACATAAGATGTCATCTAAATATCCTAACAGTCAAAATTCAGATCAAGGTCATCATTACCAACAGACTAGCTGTTGCACAGCCCAACACACAAAAACTTTACAAAAAACTCCACACATACTTTAATAAAGAAAAACAATACAGGGCTGTGAGGAGGGTCATACCTACGGCGCACTAGGTGCTGGGAGTCAGGTCAGCGTCAACACCCTTATCAACGGGTGCACTCTCAGAACCCAGCTCTGGATCAGGCTAGCTACCACTAACCGGGACAGGTACTCCGCTACCAGAAGCGCCAGCTAACACCACATCTCGTTGTTGTTGCGCAAGTTCTTCTACTTCTCTTGCCTGTTTCCTTGAAGCCTTTTGGTCTTTCTTGTGTTGTCTTCTTTCTTCCTTGGATAGGTCAGCCGACAACTCCTCATCAGACTCTCCAGCTTTGTGTTTTCTCTTGCCGGATTTGCTTGTAGGAATTTCATCCCAGAGGTCATCAAGAGATTGATTGGTAGGCGGTTCACTAAACAAGTGCATCAAGGACTCTGGCATGACCGGAGTGGGCACCTTTACCGGCTTCTCAGCCAGTTTAGCAACTTGAGCTCGCATCTCGGCCAACTTCTTCTTGAACTCATCATTATTGATTGACCTGCAACTGCACTTGGACATGGACCTCCAAGCCATCCATCCTGTCTTTCAAGATAGCTAGCTCCTTCCACATTTCATCTTTTCTCGCTTCTCCGCAGCTAACACATTGCGCTCTATGAGCTGGGGCATCCGACGGACAATTCGGTCGACTAAAGTCCCGGTTTGTCGCTGATCTGCAACAACTTTTTCAAGGAAAATTGTAGGAAGAGTGATAAAAGTACCTGTTGCCTGGGAGGTTGAAGTTGGTGGCGGTGATGGTGCCACCGAAGCTGGCTGTGAGGATTCACCCGACTCAGTTTGGCCTTCAGCCTGTGGGATGACTACTAGTGTATGTGGTACTACCGCTAGTGGTCCCACCGCTCCTGATTTTCTCCCAAATAGAGGATTGGCAACATCTTGGATTTTGGAAGCAACACTTATCCTGGATGCCTCAACCGGTTTATCCACCAACTTATTTGGAGGAACGTTAGCCTACAAACAAAGTTTCCCTGTCAGACAGGGAAACAACAAACCTGCTCGCTCATTCAGCGCTCTGTCTCGCATCTCTGTAGCAATGATCCGACCCGTATTCACAAGGTAACCGGCCACGAGGCAAGCAACCAATGATGCCAGTGATGGGGAGAGTGTATTATCATTTGTTGTGGGTCACAATTGTGCTTGAACTATGGACCATCAAACTTTGGCCGAAAAATTGAGAGATGCCTTTGTAATATACACATGTGGATCAAACACCCATGCTACCGCTTCTCCTTCTGTGGCAATATAACCTGCAATCCAATGCATGATGCGCTCTCGCAAACTAAGCTCCGATTCACTAGTAACAACATGGTGTTTACCCTTAAATAATCCTACAGATGCTGGCGCTATGTACTTTGGGCCATGTAGCATCCTATTGATTGTTTCTTTAGAGATGTTCACGATCTTTCCCCTCATAGTGATTGTATCCAAAGGACCCAATGTGGCTGCAACTGTCTTCTGAGCTCTCTTAGTTGTTTCGGTTTCTGCTGCAAGGTTCATTAGAGTGGCTGCATAAATGGCATAGAACTCTCGAGGTAGGTGGCCGATGAATTCCCAGGAGCATTATTCATCCATTCAAACTGGTGAAGCTGGACGAGTCTATCAATATCTGGGAATGCCTGGATATCTGCCATCACTACTCTAGTCTCAGGCATGAGTGGTCTATCCTGAAACTTAAGGGTTTTCATTAGATATTGTGATAAAATAAGAATTTAAGGACACAATTTCTATTAAAATATAGCCCTAAATGAGTTCAATTTGTGGACTCATCAGCCCTCGTTGTATGGGATATAGTAGTTTGAGGTGGGTGATTTTCAATAGTTGTATTTATCTGAACCTCCGAACTACTAGACTCCGAAGCGTTATCACCTTCTGATTGAGAAGCAGTAGGTGAGGAATGTGGGGCTGCGTTCTTTCTTCGGGGAGCCATAGTACCTGAGAAATACCAAAAACCCATTAGTACGCAAATCAGTAAAATGACACACTATCGGGTACTCAGACTTCCCTTGTGTAATTACAACGTGATGCCTTGCCTTAAGAATGTTGATGTGAGGCTAAAAATACATATTTTTAATCATTATTTCCTCACATTTATTATTTATATTTGTCTTTTTGAGAATAAATTTTATGTATTGTGCTAAATAGTATATTTTATTTGTAGGATTAAATTGGTGGAGAAACGAAGAAGTTTGGAGCTAAAATGAATTAAAAATGAAAAGATTGAAGAAGGAAATCAAGCAGGCAGCTTAATGGATTAAGTTTATTAAAATAATATATTCCTATATATGGTGCAAAGTTGAACGCCAATTCAATGCGAATTAGGCTTGCTGCTGCCACGTGTCAGCTGACCGGTGCCTCTCTGCCGCCAACAATTTGGAGAAATCACGCGTGTGTACAGCGCAAATCCAATTTAATTGGGTTTTGTTTTCCTAATTTGTCTTGAACTTAATTATTTTATTTAGGGTTTCTATGTCTATAAATAGGGCATAAAAAGTATTCTTTAGGAAGCCAAGAACCAAGATACAAGACACAATATAAATTTTCTTCTAGCTTAGGAACTTTGGAAGAGCCGCCATGGAGACCGGAGAATTGTGGTTTATTCTTTCTTCTCCTTTATTATTTATTTGTATTCGTGATTAATAAAAGATAGTTTAGCTATTGTTCTTACTTTTTATGATTAACACAAACATATTTATTTTAATAAATTTTGATTGTGTTTTTGAGATAATGAGTAGCTAACTTTCATAACTAGGGTTGTGGGAACCATAAGCGATTAACAAAGTATGAATAATAACTAAGTAAATCTTGAATAGTGTTGAGGCATGCATTGATAATTCTTTCGTCTAGAAGTCTTTTTTAATGATGCGCAATGTTAGAACCTGCTTTGTTGCTACTTGCTGGATCGACTCCGACTCATAGTTGGATAAATATATTGCATACGATCGTTTATATTTCTTTTCAAGAAGTATATTTGAACTTTATCAAATTTCGTCACCCAATCTATCATTGGGAAAGGCCACGGAATGGAAATGCAGAAACAAAATTAAAAGAATAGAAACAAAAATAATATTATGTTTTCTATATGGGAGCCAAGGCGGGGTCGTGGTGGGTACCACGGTCCGTATAGGTGCCTGTGAACACAAGTTAGTGTACTGAATATATGGGACAACTTACTGGAATGGATCACGGATGGCTTCACGGTCTGTGGAGTGAACCACGATCCGTGAAGACCATCGTGATCCTGGCCAGTGTAACCCCCTTTTGCTAAGTGTGGTCCACGAGGGGTTTCACGACCCATAGTTGATCCCACGGTCCGTGAAGCCCATCATTGACTTACACTTGGCCCTTTTTTCAGTGTTCCTCTTCTTCCAAAAACACATATGCCCAATTTCACTCAATTTCATCACCCAATCACATAGTTACGAGACCTATTAGCACATGAGTCCAACCAATCCACCACATTTATCAATCTCTCTTAAATCAAGCACAATCTATGCCTAATGCGAACATACCCACATGCACATGAGAGTAATCATACAAGTTCAACAATTACACCATATTTTATTAGTAAAACACATAAATATACTCTTTGCTTACAAATGGGACTCAAACACACTCATATCTACACTCAATGCGAATTTCTCCCAACTTCATCATACCCACACACAAGAACCATAAAATTTACCCAATTCAAACTAACCCACAACAATTCAATATCAACAAAGATAGTTCATCACATAATCATGGTAAATTTGATTAAATCAAAGTAAATCTGACTTGTTTTTCGATAAGATCAAACTTATAACAAGTGTTAGAAGAACTTACTTGGAATTAGAGTAAAATTTCGCCCAAAAAGAGAGACTAGACTGTTGCTTTAATTTCTTGATCCTTAGAACTAGGGTTTCAAATTCTTTGATGAAATTGGAACTTATGGATGTTGAAAAACCCTTTTATACAAGGGATAACCGTTATGGAAGAGATAAAGTGAAGAAAAGATCTGACCCTTGGCGCGTGAGGAGCAATATATACGTTTCATTTTAATCTTTCAAAAAGCGCGGGTCGGGTCGGGTTTCAATGATTCTGGGTTAAGGACGACGGACTGTGAAGTGGCCCGTGAAGGGCACCACGGTCCGTGAACATGACTTGACAAAGTAAAACTTACCTGAGGTTCACGAGAGGCTAGACAGTCCGTACAAAGTCTGACGGACCGTGAACCCTTCTGTGAACCACTTTCCAGTAGCTCCCATATTAAGTAGGTGCTTGTGACGAACCGTGAAGTTGCCCGTGAAGGGCACCACGTCCCGTGGGACTGCCCGTGAAGGGTTTCCTGCACCAGTTCTGCAATTCTTAGTCCAAATCTTTCCTGCACACATCAACACCCAGTGACTCTACAAAACAAAGAAGAAAAATGATAAAATATAAACTACCTATTACAATTACAGTCTTGGGTTTCCTCCCAAGCAGCGCACAATTTAATGTCACGGCACGACGCATGTTACTTGATTACTCAGACTTCATCAAGCTTACATTCCTCCACTATTTTCACTTCTTCTAGAACACCCAAGTATGCCTTGATTCGCTGACCATTTTCCTTGAACCTCTCACGCTTGTCAATCTCAAGCTCAATAGAACCCGACGGGAACACCTGAGTTACCTTAAAAGGTCTAGACCATTTGGATCTCAACTTCCCCGGAAACAGATGAAGTCTGGAGTTGAAAAGTAACACCAAGTCACCAGGAGTGAAGGTTCTTTTCTCAATATATTTATCATGATACAACTTCATCCTCTCCTTGTACAGTGCAGACCTCTCATATGCTCTCAAACGAAACTCATCCATCTCATTGATTTGATCCAGTCTCAGGTTTGCAGTTTCACTCCAACTAAGGTTCAACTTCTTTAAAGCCCAGAGTGCCTTATGCTCAAGCTCAACTGGCAAATGATATGTCTTTCCAAACACCAATTGATATGGAGACATACCAATAGGCGTTTTGAAAGCCGTCTGACATGCCCATAGAGCATCATCTAACTTTGTAACCCAATCTGTCCTGTTGACATTCACTGTTTTTGCCAGAATAGCCTTTATTTCCATATTTGATACCTCTACTTGGCCACTGGTCTGCGGGTGATAAGGTGTGGCCACCTTGTGCTATTTAACCCCATATTTGGCCAGAAGAGCACTGAATACCTTATTGCAAAAATGGGAACTTCCATCACTGATAATAGCTCTGGGTGTGCCAAACCTTGAGAAGATATTCTTCTTCAAAAACCCAGCAACACTCTTGCCATCATTCTCAGGCAGAACAACTGCCTCAACCCATTTAGACACATAGTCCACTGCCACAAGTATATACCTTTGCCCATATGAGCTCACAAATGGGCCCATGAAATCAACTCCCCACACATCAAATAGCTCCACCTCCAGAATAGGCGTCATGGGTAGCTCGTGGTGTCGAGAGATGGCTCATTGCCGCTGACATACATCACAATTCTTCACTATATCCATTGCATCTTGATGAATTATAGGCCAGTAGTACCCACTCTAAAGTACCTTGTGGGCTGTCCGATCACCTCCATGATGGCCATCCACTGGAGAGGAGTGGCAGGCCTCTAAAATAGGTAGCATCTCAGCCTCAAGGATGCATCGCCTGATGATATTATCAGCACACACCCTATACAAATAAGATTCATCCCAAAAATACTTACATACATCATACATGAACCTCTTCCTTTGCTGAAATGACAGCCCCTCAGGCATCAAATCACTAACAAGAAAGTTAGCAAAATCAGCAAACCAAGGAATAAGATCAAGAGTGGCAGCTAATACCTGCTCATTCGAGAATGAATAATTGATTTCTAGCTCAAGTTCCTCTTTGTTTTCAGCATCCAACCTAGACAGGTGATCATCCACCTGGTTTTCACAAGCTCTCCTATCCTTAACCTCAAAATCAAACTCGTGAACCAGCAACACCCATCTGATCAACCTTGGTTTGACATCTTTCTTTGCCATGTGATATCTCAGAGCTGCATGATCCGTGTGGACTATCACTTTAGTATCCAGCAAGTAGGCCCTGAATTTCTCAAAGGCATAAACCACAACCAGTAGTTCCTGTTCAGTGACTGTGTAGTTTTTCTGTGCTCCATTTAGTGACTTGCTAGCATAGTAGATCAGATGGAACATCTTGTTGTGCTTCTGCCCCAATACAACTCCTAAGGTAGTACAACTAGCGTCGCACATTACCTCAAATGGTTCAGCCCAATATGGGCCAATGATCACTGGAGCAGAATCAGCTTCTCCTTCAGGCATTCAAAAGCTTTTAGGCATGCCTCATCAAAAGCAAAATTCACCGCCTTCTCCAAAAGCTTGCACAAGGGATGTGCAATTTTTGAAAAGTCCTTGATGAATCACCTATAAAATCCGGCATGCCCTAAAAAACTTCGAACACCCTTCACACAAATAGGTGGAGGCAACTTTTCAATCACCTCAATTTTGTCTTTGTCAACCTCTAATCCCTTTTGTGACACCTTATGACTGAGGACTATACTTTCCTTGACCATGAAATGACACTTCTCCCAGTTCAACACTAGATTGGCCTCCTCGCATCTCTGTAAAGCCCTGCTAAGATTGAACAAACAATCATCAAAAGTATCACCTACCACTAAAAAGTCATCCATGAATACCTCCAGAGTGTCCTTCACCATATCCAAGAAGATGGACATCATACACCTCTGGAAAGTTGTTGGTGCATTACATAGTCCGAATGACATGCATTTAAATGTAAATGTTCCATAAGGACATGTAAAAGTGGTCTTTTCCTGATCTTTAGGTGCAATTGATATCTGATTGTACCCAGAGTATCCATCTAAGAAACAGTACCACCCTTTTCCAGCCAACCTGTCAAGCATCTGATCCATGAATGTCATTGGGAAGTGATCCTTCAAGGTCCACTTGTTCAACTTTCTGTAGTCCATGCACACTCACCATCCAATGACTAGTCTCTGCGGGATCAACTCATTTTTTGATTTTGGCGACCATTGTCATACCACCCTATTTAGGCACACATTGCATTGGGCTAACCCAATGACTATCAGAAATGGGGTACACAAACCCAACATCTAACCACTTGATGATCTCTTTTTGACCACCTCTTGCATTGGTGGATTTAACCTCCTCTGGTGCTCAATGCTTGGGCTGCAGTCCTCCTCAAGTTGGATCTTATAAGTCCATATACCCGGAGGTATCCCAATTATGTCAGCAATGGTCTACCCAATTTCCCTTTTATACCTTATCAACACTTTGATCACAGCTTATACCTGTTCATCATTCAAATCTGTAGCCAAGATCACAGGAAAAGTGTTGTTAGTCCCCAAAAAATACATACCTCAAGTGACTGGGTAATTGTTTCAGTTCCAGCATAGGCAACTCCTCAATGGATGGTTTTTTTGGGGACTTGTCCTATTTTTTAGATCTAGGTCCAATTTCTTTAAAGAATAAAAGTATGCTCCCATGCCCTGTAAAGCATTCACGGTCTCCACATAGTGAGTCCGAAAATCTGCTTCAAAGTTCATCAACACGGCTGCTAATGTTTAGACAGCCAGCCTATCCTCAATAGTCGCTCCCATCTCTTGTTCATCAAAGGCCTCTATTGCAGACATCACATTCATGTCTTGTGGCTGTTTCATTGACCTGCAAATTTTAAACTTTACCTCATCCTTGTTGAGTCTGAATTTTAGTTCTCCACTCTCAACATCTACCAATGCTCGTCCTGTGGCCAGAAATGGTCTTCCCAAAATTATGGGAACCTCAAAATCCACTTCGAAAACCAAGATCAAGAAGTCTGCCGGAAAGATGAAAGTGTCCACCTTTACAAGTACATCACATAAGATGCCCACATGTCACTTCACCGATCTATCTGCCATCATCAACCTCATTGCTATGGGTTTTGGAACTCCCAACCCCTATTGCTTGCATATGGCAAGCAACATCAAGTTTATACTGGCCGCTAAGTCACACAAGACCTTTGCAAATTCAATTGATTCGATGGTGCACGGTATGATGAATACACCCGGATCCTCCTTCTTCTGTACCAGAGATCTGGTAGCAATATCACTGCAGTGATGAATGCTGTCAGTAAAATCAAAACTTACAGCTCTTTTGTTCGTGAGCAAGTCCTTCATGAACATAGTATATCCTGACATCTGCTCTAGGGCTTCCACCAATGGAATGTTCACTAATGCTGTCTCAGCTTGGTTATGAACTTAGCAAATTTCCCATATTAAGCTTTCTTTTTAAGCCGTTGAGGGGACGGAGGAGGTGGTCTTGGTATCTGCTGTAGAGGCATCATTCCTTCAACCCCTTTTTCCTTTGCTCCTGCTGGTTTTGCTATTGGTTGAGCGTCTTCCACATCATCTACCTGTTCAGATTCAACCTCTTCTCTTCCAGTTCGCTCCAACCCCTGTGCATGCTCAGTACCTGCATAAATTGGCTTATTAAGAATCTTACCACTCTTGGAGGTGATAGCCATGCAATTCCCGTCCTTTTTGGGATTCTAAATAGTGTCACTTGGTAGTGACCCATTCTTCCTCTGGTTCAGTGATGCTGAAAGTTCCCCCAACTGTTGCTCGATTTGCTTAATGGAGGTGGAATGAGAGTCTACTAGTTGACTCATACTGGAGAAATCACCTTTCATCTCGTTCACCCCTACATCAGTTGACTCAACCTTTTAGAGCACCTTAGCCAACATATCTTCTAGCTTAGACCCACTGGAACTACCACTTGCACGGTCTCTATTGCCTGGGGGCACATACACACCACTGCGATAATTTCTGTAACCATCTTTTTTTTGCCAGTTTCCCTACTCTCTATTTGATGGCCTGTCATACTGTCCTTCCCTGGAATTATTCCGACCTGCATTTGCAGAATTATAACCTTGGTTTCTCGAGTTATAATTCCGAAAACCTCTTTGGTTGCCCAAGTATTTAGATTCTTCATCTAGATCAATGTCCTGATCTTCATACCTATTTGGGGTCCCTACAACATTCACCTTCTCAGAACCTGCCATGATGTGCTTTGTGAGTAAGTCCATCTAAGTTCGTATATGAGCCATATCCTGATCACTTTATTCCTCTCTTCTTCTTTGCTTAACTGATAGCTCAAAAGTGACTCCCAAATCTTCCACTTCAGCATCCCTGGTGTGCCATGCTCTATTGTTCTTGGCTACTTCATCCATTAGCTGCATGATTTCAACAAAAGGCTTCCTCATGAATGATCCACCACAAACTGCATTAACAACATGCTTAGTAACATAATTAAGTGATCTATAGAAGTCCTATTTCAAATGTCTCTCAGTGAGACCATTGTTTGGACACTTTTTCAGCTTTTGGCTGAATCTCCACTATGTATCATGCATTGCTTCCCCTGGTAGTTGCTTGTGTGCACTTATTTCATCTTTCATCTGTAACTCTTTCATTTCAGGATATAATCATTTCAAGAAAGTTTCCTTCAGGTCATTCCAGGGTCTAACTGAGTCATCCGACATCTCATGCAGCCAATTTGTAGCCTCCCTAGTGAGAGAGAATGGGAATAGCCTTAACCTCATGGCTGTCTGACTCACCCCAAGAATTCCCTGTGATTTGCATATAGCCACGAAGTTCATTAAATGTTGATTCACATCATCGCCAGCTACACCTCTGAACATACCTTTCTAATTAAACAACTGAATCATGGTACTAGTGATAGTGAATTTTACAATTGGAGGTAGTACAGGTAATACTATGGCTCCAGTGGCTCCAGCTCTGTCCAAATTTAAGTCATCCTCTTCGTACATCATGTGAGCTGGATGTTATGCTCGACCCCTTGGAGCTAGTGGTTGGCGGTGGGGATGAGCCATTTCTTCCACTCCTGGTCGTTCATCCACCACCCTAGGCGGGTTGATCAAAACATTCTATTGAGCACCTCTTGTAGCGGTCTCAGCTTCAAGTCCCAATCGTTGCCTTTGTGCCTCAAGTTCCTGAGCGTTCACCATTTTGCGAATAGTCTTTCGAAATTCCGGGTCATAAAGAATCAATGGAGCTCCCTTACTTCTAGTGTTTTGCATTCACAGTCGAACTCACCTGTAAGAGACACAGAGAAAGAACAAGACGTAAAGTTAGGAAATATAACTATGCTTTGAATAAAAGCTAGTAAAACACTTCTGAATTGAAATTCCCCGACAGTGGCGCCAAAATTTGATAGGTCCAAACTTACACCTCAATTAAGAGGTATAAACGGTCGAAGTCAATTTATAGAACTCAATGTGAGTTGAGATCGATCTCACAGAGAATTTCTTTACAGATATGGTTTCACTGTTGCGTTTACCCAAATATTGTTGTTATTTCCTAAAGAGAAAACAATTACATAATGTAAAATGGGTTTAGCTGTAAAGCTCTAGTAACTAAGGTTGTTAAATAAGATCTAGTTTAACAATTAACAGAGTGTTGACTCTGGAGTTGTTTTGATAATTAAATGAAACTAGGACTATGTTCCCCATAACGTTGCATCTAGTGTTTTTCCGTAAATGAGTTTCAGGCAATTCATCTCTGCAAAATACAGGCGAGTTAGATATATCTAACACTTCTCAGTCTAATTAGATAACTTTCACTCAAGTCCTATCGGTCCTAGAGTGCTAGCAAGTTTTACCCTCACCTACGATGGTGTTAAAGTTCTTTTCTCTCAAACTCGAACTTTGACTCCATTTCATCATGTTAATTAAGCTTTTTCCCAACTATCACTTTTTTCTCGAACAAATGACATATACATGCTACTTCTAATGCGTGCACTCATTAGAATACATGAATAACGAAAACTAAACTATGATTTGCAAATATACATCGCCTTCTACTCTTCTTACGAAATTACACTTAGATTTACGTCATATATCCCACAATCCCAGTTGTTGTATTTAGACACTCATGATTTCATGTTAACATACTGAATTATATAATGAAAACATGATAAGAAAGTACTTACGAAAATATGCAAAATCGATAAGCACTTGATAATTCAAAACCAAAAATCCAACTTTCAAACTTGATTTGATGTTAATCGTCCAAAACCCAAGCTAAGAATATTTGAATCTTAGTGGCTCATTCTAGATATGATGAGATAAAAACAAAAAAATGACCTAATTAATTCAAAATATAATGTCTAAAATGAGTCCTACTCGAAGTAGGACTGAACTGTCGCACAACTCCACGGACACTCTGACGATCCGCCGAGGGCTTCACTGTCCGTGAAGCCCTCCGTGGTCTGTACTTGAACTCTCAAAACTGGGTTTTTCAAGGCTTGCACACTGGAATCTTGTCACGGTCCGTATAGGTGTCCGTGGTCTTTACTTGGCCAAATTAATTTTCAGCTTCTCAAGGTCTCTTCACTGGTTCAACTGTACGGACACTACCACAGACCGTTGTGAGGACAATGACCCGTGAAGGCATCCGTGGTCTTTACTTGGTCCACCAAAATTTAATTCTTCCATGCCTTCTCACTGGTTCTAATTCACGAGCCCTATCACGATCAATCACGATCTTTACGACCCATCAAGGTGTCTGTGATCTTCACTTGGTTCCATTCACTTTCATTCTGCATTTTCTTCTTTTCTCTCTTTTTCCATGTCCACATGTTTTACCTGTACAAACACTGCCAAACACATCATATCCACATAAATACACTCGATTCTAGTATTAATCCTTTGTTTTCAAGCATCAAATGTGCCAAGATTTTGTGGCACATCAAACGTCATCACCAAAAAGGTTTGTGATCTCTGGAAACTATACTTCAAGGGCTTCATTATCACCAAGAAAACATTGTCTCAACTCTAACCTAGTTAGCTTAGCATGGCTTCGAAGTGTCAAATGTCTTGAGAAGTAATAATCTCTCATTTACTTGTGTTTTCTTTGTGTTTTTTTTAGATCAATTGAATCAATATTTATATTTTGTGGAGGCTACGCAATAGAGAGTTTTATCATAACAAAATTTGATCTTGAGGTATGAACGGATATGTTTAATGTTCCCACCTTGAGATAAAAAAATTGTGATTATATGAAATCGCAAATACTTGAGCATAAGATGTGAAGGGGTGTTAACATCCCCACCTTAAGATAAAAAAATTGTGATTTATGAGATCTCAAATACTTGAGAATAAGGTGTGAAGGGCTGTGTTTAACATTCTCACCTTAAGATCACAAATTTAAGGTTTTATGAGAACCCGAATATTTAAGCATAAGGTGTGAAACAATAAATTTTGTCCACCTTAAAACATGAAAATTTAAAGATCCTTTTAAGGATAAATTTGTAAAAAGACCAGCTTAAGGTGCAAAGGGACAAATTTTGTCCACCTTTAAGGCATGTAAATTAAGAGATATTGTTAAGGATAAATCCATGAAAAGGCCAACTTAATGTGTAAAGGGAAAATTTTATCCACCTTAAGGCACACAAAATTAAAGATATTTTTAAAGGATAAATCCGTGAAATGACCAACTTAAGGTGCAAAGGGACAATTTAGTCCACCTTAAGGCATGGAAATATAAAGATCCTTTTGAGGATAAATCAACGAAAAGGCCAGCTTAAGGCGCAAAGCGATAATTTGATCCACCTTAAGGCATGCAAATTTAATAACTTACATACTTGGAGGATTTGAAGACTTCAACTTGCATTGACGAAACAATTTGAAGACTTCAACTTGCATATTTGGTGGATCTAAAAACTTTAACTTTCAAACTTGGAGGATTTGAAGATTTCAACTCGCATACTCGAAGAATTTGAAGACTTCAACTTGCATATTTGGAAGATTTAAAGACTTTATTGAAGACTTGAAGATTTTGAAGACTTCAACTTGCAGACTTGAAGGATTTGAAGACTTCAACTTGCATACTTGAAGATTTTGAAGACTTCAACTTGCATCCTTGGAAGATTTAAAGACTTCAACTTGCAGACTTGATAAATTTGAAGGTTTGAACTTTCATACTTGAAGGATTTGAAGAATTCAACTTGCATACTTAATGAATTTGAAGACTTCAACTTGCATATTTGGAGGATTTAAAGATTTAAACTTGCAGACTTGGGGGGGTTTTGAAGACTTAAACTTAGAGACTTACAGGATTTGAAGAATTCAACTTGCAGACTTGGAGGATTTGAAGACTTCAACTTGCAGACTTAAAGCATTCGAAGACTTAAACTTGCATATTTGGAGGATTTGAAAACTTTAACTTGTTGACTTGAAGGATTTGAAGACTTCAACTTACATACTTGGAGGATTTGAAAAAGCAACTTGTTGATTTAAGAATCTAAAGACTTCAACTTTCATACTTGGCTGAATTTGGAAACTTCAACTTTTATTGGAAAAGTTGATATTTCTTAGGGGTTTTCCCCCCATCGAGTCACCATCATTTTGTGCAATTTTGACGTTTGATGAGAGATTAGTTGTAGCTTAAGTTTCATGTGGAAAATCAAGTTAGACACATCTGATTTTTTGACACTCATGCAACTAAAGTTAGAATATGGTTCTAAGCGCCTACGTACCTCTATGAAGAGGATCAAGTCACAACATAGTTTTTTGGGGGAGGGGGAGTTTTTTTTTATTTTTTGGGTGCCGTGCATAGTTTATACTCTTGCGAGATCAGGAGTGATATATAGTTTAGGCTTGTACCTTAAAGAGAATTTTAGCTTGAAGGTTTAGCTAAATTTAAAGAGCTTTCCAACTTAGAGATTTAACTTAAATTTGAAGAGTTTTGTGACATATATTTTAAACTCGTATTTCAGCTTGAAGATTTAACTCAAATTTGAAGAGCTTTGTGATATACAGTTGAAGCTCGTGTTTCAAGGAGTATTTCAACTTGATGTTTTAACTTAAATTTAAAGAGGTTTATGATATGAAGGTTTAGCTTTAATTTGAAGAGCTTTCCAACCTAAAGATTTACCTCAAATTTGGGGAACTTTTAAACTTAGATATTTAGCTCAAATTTAAATAGTTTTGTGATATACAATTTAAGATTGTGCTTCAAGGAGCATTTCAAATTGAAGATTTAACTCAAATTTGAAGAGCTTTATGACAAACAATTTAGGCTCGTGCATCTGGGAGCATTATAACTTGCAGTTTAGGATCATGCGATGAGGAGCATTTTAACTTACAGTTTAGGCTCATGCGTTAAAAAACATTGTAACTTGCAGTTTAGGCTCATGCGATAAGGAACATCTAGACATACATAGACTGTTCAAAGTCATCTTTGGATGCAGACTTTCCCCCACTTTGGGGTTCTTTTTGATTTTCATCTTCTTGAGGCTCATAGATAGGACATCATTGATCTCTAATATATCGTGAGTTTATAGTATTTTTGATACGGTGCACTTAGAGTTTGTGTGTGTCTTGGGTTGTTTTTGATTAGAACTGATGTTTTGTGTATAATGTTTGCAGGAAATAGGTTTGGATGCGGTTGATAAAAATGTGAGCTGAAAATTGTAGAAGTGACCACCCACAGAGCCACCCACGGACTGTAGGTCCAACGACGGGCCGTGGATGGGCAGTCGTAGGTCTTGGCCTGGAGGTTGAGTTCTAGTAACTCAAACCATAAAGTGCCAGGATGGACCGTATTCTAGTCCACGGACCGTGGTTGAGGCATCATAGGTAGAACATCAAGGAAGTCTGACAAGTGTGGAACCGAGGAGCAAGACGATGGACCATAGGTCGATCCACGGTCCTTCATGCACGTCTGTCATTGATGATCTGAGGTTGAATGTTCCAGTACTTGATGAATTTATCTAAGTGTTGAGCCACGGAGGGGACCTACGGACCGTAGGTTGACCCATGGTCCGTAGGTCGAAGCATCGTTTGAAACCGCATCCTGCCAGTTATTTCCTTATTTTGTTTCCTGTTTTATTTAGGATTTGTTTTCTATAAATAGGAGGTATAAACCTCATTTTTAGGAGTAAGACATTATTGTAAACTCTTAGTTTGTGGTGTTTTGGGAATTAACTTGCAAACTTTAGCAATTTGATTTCCGAAATTCGTTTAATAAAGTTTTCACTTTAGATTTCAATAGAAGATTTTGAGTTTCATCAATTCTACTTGTAAGTTCATGAACTCTTCTTATCTAATTATGAATTGTGAATTCTCAAGCATGAATAGCTAAATCCACAACTAGGGTTGTTGGAACCACGAGCAATTAACAAAGTATGAATAATAATTAAGTAATTCTTGAATAGTGTCTATGCATGTATTGTTAATCCTTTTGCTTATAAGTCTTTTTAACGAGTGCACGCGTTAGAACTCGCCTCGTTTGTACTTGCCAGACCAATGAGGTAATGAATGAGAAATGGATTAACCAACAGATATTTAGGATGCTATCTAGTAGTCTAATGTCAATTGGTGAGAGGGTGAAAACTAAACCATACATTGATGTGATGACTAATCTGTGGTAAAAGGTAAGGGTTAGTAAAGTATACACTTGTAGCCAGACCAAGGTCCCCAGTGAAATTCCATATTTGGAGGACCAATCATTTAGGGATATCCAACTTACCTACTTTGCATGTTAAACACTAGGAAAGGATTATTATTGTTAGGATTACTTCGTTAAAAGCTTATGGGGAGCACACATACCCTAGTTTCTTTCTCATCTTGATAGCTCAAAGTTTGAATCTTGCTTACTTGTTACTTAATCAACAATCTGTTACTTGCTTACAAAAACCCCTCTGTTTACTTTTCTTGGAAATAGTTTGACTAAACGGATATAATAGTGATTTAAGTTTAAGTCTGAACCATTTTCCTCGTGGGATCAACCCCAACCTACAAGTTGTGTTCTTTATTTGGCAACGATCGCTTATGCTCTTTTAATAAATGTGTAATTTGAGCATATCAAGTTTTGGTGCCGCTGCCGGGGAATACGACTTTTAGATTAAGTTTAATTACATTACTGAACTTTAGTCAAGTATTTCCTGATTTTAGATTTTCTTTTGTTTTTTTTCTATAGGTTTCTACTCTAGTGTATGCCAATACACGGAGTCGAGAAGTACCATTGACCCCCTACGATCTAGAGTTGAGCAAAACTTTGTGAAAAGATGAATAATCAAGTGGTTCACAACAATCGAATCAGAGAAAATCTTGGTGATAAGGTTGAATTGCAGCCTCCTAGGGTTGTTAATGTGGCCGCTCAGGTTCATAGTGGTAATCTAATAGGAGATGCAAAGAGGGTACATAATCCGCCAGCACCTAGGTTGCGTGATAACTACAGGGTGGACTTCAATACAGTTGAATCAGAAGGCCATTATTCTTCCTCCTCTACCTTCAGGGAATACATTTGTGGTAACCAGCAGTCTGATACAAATGCTTACAACAAAAGGGTTGTTTTCTGGTCTAGCTTCGGAAGATCCACATGGTCATATGGCTAAGTTGAGAAGTGTCTGCAACAGTTGTGTGGGACGACCAGAATTGGATATAAATGTCATAGGTTTGAGAGTCTTCCCTCTGTCATTGACCGGTGATGCTGTAGTGTGGTTTTCTGAGCTTCCATACAATTCGATTCATACATGGGACCAATTGCATAGAGTGTTCATGGCGAAGTATTTTACGGTGTCTAAGAAGCTGAATCACAAGGATAAACTGAACAACTTTGTAGCACTGCCTGGAGAGTCTGTAAGCAGTTCATGGGATAGTTCACTGCATTCATATAAAGTGTTTCGAATCACCGCATAGATGATGAGTCACTGAAGGAGTACTTTTGCAGAGGACATGATGACAATGGAAAAGATGTGCTAGATAATATTGCTGGAGGATCATATGGTGAGTGCACCTTTGACGAGATCGCTGAAAAATGAGAGAAGATTTCGAGGAATAATAAGGCATGGAGCACTAGAAAGGCGAATACTGGTAGAAATAAATTTGCAGTCCAAACCGCACCTAGTCAAGACAATGGTGATATTCGTGAAGAGATGGCTCAAATGAGGACATAATTGGGTTTGGTACTAAAGCATGTGAGTGGAAGTGCAGAAAAGGTGAATGCGGTAAACTACCTAACTAGAGCTCCACCACCACTAGTTGAGGAATGTTACGATGAAGAGGATGCATATTTGGTTACTGATCAGATGGGAGGTTTGAAAACCAACGCCCAAGGTTCCAACTCGGATAATTGGCACCAAGGTCAAGGAAACAAAGGTCGAAACTATGTCCGGGATGAGATCTACAATTGTGATAACAACTAGAACAGGAATAACTATGGCAACATAAATGATCGAGTCGGACCCTATGTTCCATCTGGTAGAGAATCTGGTAATAGAGAAGCTGGTAGTAGTATGACTCGCATTGACGATATGATGCAGAAGATGATTAAGAGGTTTGATGCAACTGATGAAAATATGAGAGAGATGCGTACTAAGTTGTCCGGGATTGGTCAAAAAGTTGATACCCATGCAGTGTCGATCAAGCAACTTGAGAAGCAGTTTAGTCAGTTATCCGCCACTGTGAATCCACTCCAACTTGGCACACTTCCTAGAAACACCGTCCAGAATCTGAAAAATGGTGGGTATTATATGGTAATCACAACTCGTAGAGGAAAACATACTATAGATTCCCCCATGACATCTGAGGTTGAAAGAGTGGTAGAAAAAGATGCAGATGAGATTGAGGTTACTGGAAAGACGAAAGATGTTGCAGAAAAGGAGGTTGAGTTGACTCAGATAGTTGTTCCCATGCCTAGACCTCCACCTCCCTTCCCACAGAGATTAGTGCAAAAGACCGAAGAAGGAAAATACCGCAGTTTCATAACTATGTTGAAACAGCTTTCCATCAATCTCCTGTTGATAGAAGCTTTGGAGCAAATGCCTAGGTATGCAAAGTTCATGAAGGACTTGGTGACCAAAAAAAGGGCTGTCAGTTTTGAGAATGATGAGAAGTTGCAGCATTGTAGTGCCATTTCTTCGAGGTCACTAGTGCAAAATAAAGAGGATCCCGGAGCTTTCACTATTCCTTGCACCATCGGTAAGATGCACTTTGCGAAGGCTTTGTGTGATTTGGGTGCCAACATTAATTTGATGCCGTTGTTGATTTATAAGAAGTTAGGTTTAGGAGCGCCAAAACCGACTTCCATGCATTTACTTATGGCTGATAGAACTGTGACGAGGCTCATCGGAGTGCTCCAAGATGTCCTTGTGAAAGTGGGGTCGTTTATTTTTCCGACGGATTTTGTGATACTTGATTGTGAGGTTGACTTTGAGGTCCCCATCATCTTAGGGAGACCATTCCTCGTTACCGGGTGTGCCTTAATCGATATGGAGAGAGGGCAGATGAAGTTTCGACTGAATAAGGAGGAGGTGACCTTTAACATCTGTAAGTCTATGAAGTAGGAAAGTGATCTTAAATCGGTATCTGTGGTGAGTCACATTTTGGGACAAGATTCGGGAGCATTTAGTAAGGAGAAGTTAGGTGCAGCCTTGTGCAAGTAGAAACAACACCATGATCAAAAGACTGAAAAGCGCGAATTTGCTCCCGGTGATTTGTTATTGTTATTTATCTCAAGATTTTGCTGGTTTCCGGGTAGATTCAAGTCCAAGTGGACCGGACCATTTAGAGTGACCCAAGTGTCCCCACATGGAGCGATTGAGCTCGAGAAAAAGAAGGGGACAAGGTTCAAGGCCGACCAACGGGGGATAAAAAGCTACATGGGAAATTCTGAGAGTGTCAATGCAGTGACAGAGGCTTGGCACCTTGATAAAGTCTAACTAATCAAGGTGTCTGCGTCGTGCCGCAACGTTAAATCAAGTGCTGCTTGGGAGGCAACCCAAGATGTACAATCTAGCCAACTATAGGATTTTATTTTCGATTTAGGAGTTTTCTTCTTTCTTTTTTAATTTTTGTATCTCTTTAGATATGTGTATATTTTTATGTCTTAGTGTTGGCTAGATATAGAATAGGGTCCGTGTCTAAAAAGTGTCCAGAAAATGTAAAAAAAGATTCCTAATGGTTGCTACGTGTGCAGGGATGAAAACAAAATCTACAGAAAATAGCTGTGCAGTGGTCTACGGGCCCCATCGATTGTCCGTTGGTAATTCCACGGACCGTGGATGGCGTCCGTAGATCGCAGGTAAGTTCTATATTTTTTTCCAAGTGTCAGCATGACCTACGGACCCCATCGATGGACCGTAGGTCGACCCATGGACCGTCGACGAGGTTTCGTGGGTCCAGACTAGGGTTTCTGTAAGACCCGACCCGGACCCCAAAAGAATAAAACCCCACACTTTTAAACCATTTCCCACGTCTATTCATTCACTCCAATCATTAGAAACCATTTTATCCACCCCAAATAACCCATTAATCTTCCAAATCAAATCCCATATAATCCTCCATTTCCATCATTACCCCTTCATTTCTCCCAAATCTCCATTTTCTTCCAAATTATACTTTTCCATAAAGCAGCCATGTTCTGGGTTCGGTGTCACAATCAGTCTTAGGAGCATTGTTGTTGCATCACACACTCATCTACTTTGCTTACTTGAAATGTAAGAGATTTCAACCGAACTTTGAATCACTTGTTCATTATTTTTATTAAGAAGTCACAAAGTGAAACTTTACTTTGGGTAGTGATTTTGTGTTAAATTCATAATAAATTAGTTGATATACTGCCCTTGGGATGACAGTATGAGTATGTGATAGCTCTAAATCGAATGAATAGGCTAAAAGTTCTAATTGGAAGTTTTAACTTAGGGTTTCATTGTTTTGGTTGTTTTAAAAGTTAAACTGTGTGTAAATTGGAACCTAATGATGATGAACTACTGAATAATGTGTTGAAATACATGTTTAGACTTAAATTGAGTCATTACTTGATGAAATTGTGCATTGACTAAAAGTTGAGGAAAACCTGGCAAAGAAATGACCCACGAATTCAACCCACGGATCGTAGGTCAACCTACGGACCATAGGTCAACCTACGTACCATAGGTCAAGGTCCGTGGACCAGTGGCACACACAAATTACATAAGTGTAGAACCACGGTATGGACTACGGTCCGTCGTTCAATCGACGAACCGTTCTACACATCCCTGGTTCCCATATCAGAGACCCAACTTTGGGTACTATGACCTATGGAAGGGATCCACGGGCCGTCGTTCCATTGACGGATCGTAGGTACCCAACGTGGGTCGCCAGTTCAGCTACTGCCTGAGAATTTTTTTAGTTTTTGTCTGGGTCTGAATCTTGATCTAAAATTATTTCATGGGTCCTTTTGTATTCTTTGGGTACTAACTAAGCTTCCACATGTACCGTGACTCCCAAATAGGCTCCTACTTACGCATGAGGGGGAAAGTCCAAATCAGTCGCTCCTTCCAGACGTTTGATCGATGAGGACAGTGATGAAGAGTACGTACCACCTGCCACCATAGTCTCCCCCACTACCCCACTGCACTACTAGGAATAAAGTCCAACAGGTTAGCTCCGACGAGGTCACTACCCCCAGTCTGAGTAAGGGGCCATACATATCAGAGCACATGCTGGCTCATAGTCGCAGTCCGGCTCTAGTCCTAGTAGTAGTACTGCTTATTCAGTAGATCCCGATAGCTCAGGGGATAGCTCGGTCTCTACCAGAGTTAAGCCTGCCCCCAAGGCCGACGAGCCAAACAAATAGTGTGTCCCGATCCAACATCATATATATGAGAATGGCACCATGTTAAATGAGCACCGGCGTATGGCCAAGATCGTGACTGAGGAGCGCAGGGTCCTTACAGGCAGCCTCCACACTGCCCCAACTATTGAAGAGCTCTTTCGCAGACACCGATGCGAGTGGATGGCACGGAACCCCGTGAAATACAGCGAGGAGATGACTAGAGAGTTCTATGCTTCGTATGCTGCCACCATTAGAAACTCCTTTTCTAAATGGGCCAAACCTACAACTTAGCCTCCATTTCAGTCCACATTGGTGCGAGGCTTCTCGGTTGACATTTCCGAGGTCACCATTTACAGGTTCTTATATGGCCCAGCCCACACTCTGCCTATCAATATAGTAGAGTATGACTACAAGATGGGCATCATTCACAGCGGGGCATTTTAGAGGGATGCCGAGCAGAGAGAGACACTGTTGAGGTGGTTGGCTCATCATATTGCCGATGATAGGGAGCGTGCTGAGTGGGTTCGGTCCTAGCTTGGGTATTAGGAAGGCTACACTGAGCTTTGCTATGAAGTTCTTTTGGTTGTTGGTTCAGAATAGACTGTCCCTGACTCAGGCGGACAATGTGGTTACATAGGATCGGGCCGTGATAATTGCAACCATTCTAGCAGGTTTGGAGTTCAAATTTGACCGCATCTTGATAGCAGAGATCCACGAGAGGAACTTTAAGACCACCACCACCCTGCCCTTCCCGTGTCTCATTTTCCAGCTCTGCAGAGATGTTTCTATTCCCATTTGGCATTGTGACCAGTTGTTTGATGCGACCAAGACTTTGGAAATAGGCCTCATTTAAGATGATTCCAACCTAGATGCACCATAGAGAGAGCCATAAGTTGTTGTACCACCCTTGGGTGATGACCTAGCTGCGGATGTAGAGTAGATGCAGACCGATGATACCACCATTCTGGCCCCTACAACAGATGATCAGGCTCCACCATCTCCGGCCACTTGTCAGGCCCCTAGCTCCTCCCGGGCCACTCCCTTTTCAGGATCCACTTCTGTTCCTCTAGCCCGAGTCCAGAAGCTGGAGAGACAGATGGCCACTTTACTGCAACACATGAAGCCATGGATGCAACGTTCTATTGCGGAGTCTAAGGCGAGGATGGAGCAGATGATGTATCAGAAGATTCAGGCCGTTCATAAGTGCCTGGATACTTTCGAGTTGAGAGTCCTGGAGAGGCCCCCCTACCATAGATGTGATCGAATACCGAACGGAGTTGGCTAGCCTTCGTGCTGATGTTGACGCCATGCTAGGCTCCACTAAGACTGGGCCAAAGTCTGTCCCTGCGGTACCAGAAGTTGAGGTGGTGATGACTGCTCTATTCGGCGATACTATGCCGCTACCAAATTCTTCACGTGATGCTGGGAAGCGCCACTGCTCCGACCATACTTCCGATGCTGATGAAGATCGCAGACTAAAGAAGAAGGTGTACCAACAGTTAGAGGAAACCAAGAGGCAGTCTATACTCGATTAGGAGAGGAGACAGTAACGGGCTTGTGAGGTGGATGTTGGCCCATCTGGCAGTTTGAGTACTACTGAGGGTGCTATGTTAGTTGATGAGGGCGCTACTGATGGCGTTCCTAGTATTGATCTAGCGGGCTCCAGGAAACCGGACCCACCCGATTCTCTAGAGGTCTTCGGTGCATATGCGCCACAGGTTTGCTTCACCCTATGTTTCATTTTATATTTTTGTGCATTGATGGCAATTGCACCTTATTTTGTTAGGGATGGGGTAAATTGAGTGTGAGTGCTAGGGTGAAGTCTAAGTAACCCAACTCATAATCCGCTTTTGGGGTTTTCTTTTCCCCCAAATAACTGTTTACTTTTATGTTGAACCAACATGTTTAGGAATGTATGTGTAGGAGTAAGTAGAAGAAAGAAAGCATAATGGCATAAAGAGCGTTAAATTGATACCCGTCCAAAAGCTTTGAAATGTGCTAGATCTATAGGCTTGATGAATTGAATGTGTTGGATCTCATTATGACATGATAAGGAACCGGTTTGACCTTATGACTTAAGCTAAAACTTGAACTGGGTAATCTAATAATCTGATAATGAAACAATGTGCCAAGTGTGTGTGAGAAAAGTTTGAATGTTCATATAGTATGTGCCAATCTAGAACTTGCCCCGTTGGTTCTACTAAGATTATCTAGGCTGGAAGCTGGGAAATGATCATAGGCCCTTGTTCAAATAAGTTCACTCAAGCCTAAAATGATCCAACCAAATTAAATAAATGTTCCCTTTGATCCAAATGTTTGAGCCTAATATAGACCACTTCTTTCAATACACCTAACTCACCTTTCCTAAAATAATTGTTCTGGCCCTGGTCCCTTCTTGGACATGTGCACCTTGACTTAGGCCAAAAGCCTAAGTTGAGGGTGGCTAATTCAAAAAGGTTACCTTGATCTTGGCCCCGGCCCGACATTAGATATTGTGCACCTCAACTCATGCAAAATACATAAGTTGAGGGTGGCTATGAAAAAGGAAACCTAAAGAAAAAGGGTATGAAAAGAGTTTTGTGTTGAAGAGAGAAAAAGAAAAGAAAAGATAGAAAAAGATGTGACTTTATTCAAAAGTAGCAGAAAGATGAATGAAAAAAGTGCTGAAAGAAACAAAGAAAAAATGAAGTAAAAGCAAAAGAAGAAAAGTGAAAAATTTGAGCGATAAAGTCAAAAGGCACATCTGTGTTGAGGAGAGTCAAGGGAAAGAAAAGAAAATGAAAGGATGTCAAGAATGGGTTAAAAAGAGAGGTAAAAAGCCAATGTAATATCAAGGAGGGCAGAAAGTCACTAAAAAGTACCCAATTGTACCATACCTGACCCTAAGCCTACGTTACAAGCTAAGAAAGTCCTATAGTGATCCTAACGACTAGTTTGGAGAGTCTAAGTAGTGAAAATAAGGGCAAGCCTATGGTATTGAGCACTAACTGTACATGAAGTCACTTCTGAGCGTGAGTGTTGAATGAATCCTTAAACTTAAAATTCATATATATTGTGTGTGCAAAATGATTACTTTTGAAGTGAGGGCACTAGTTACAATGTTGGAAAATTGGTACCTTGGTGATTATGAAAAATGTATGTTGTGGTGTCTATTGGCCGATCTATGTCATGTTTTGATCCGCATGAGTTAGCTTGTTGAGTCTAGATAAAAAGATTTGCACTAATGTGATGGAATTGATTGAAAAAGCCATGTGATTGCTTGAGTTTGTATATCTGCTTATACATAAGTGTCGTTTAGAGTTTTAGTGTGTCGCTTGAGGACAAACAACAAGTTTAAGTTGAGGGTGTTGATATACCATGAGTTTACGGTATTTTTGATGCGTTTCACTTAGAGTTTGTGTGTGTTATGGGATATTTTGGATTAGAACTGATGTTTTGTGTATAATGTTTGCAGGAAATAGACTTGGATGCGGTTGATGAAGATGCGAGCTAAAAAGTGCAGAAGTGACCACCCACGGACCGTAGGTCCAACGATGGGCAGTCGTATGTCTTGGCTTGGAAGTTGAGTTCCAGTAACTCAAACCACGGAGTGCCAGGACGGACTGTAGTCCAGTCCACGGACCATGGGTGAGGCTTCAAAGGTAGAACATCAGGGAAGTCTGACAAGTGTGGAACCACGGAGCAAGACGACGGACCGTAGGTCGACCCACGGTCCATCCTGCACGTCCGTCATTGATGATCTGAGAGTTGAATGTTCCAGTAGCTAATGAATTTTTCTAAGTGTTGAGCCACAGATGGGACCTATGGACCATAGGTTGACCCACGGTCCGTAGGTCAAAGCGTCGTTTGAAACCACGTCCTGCCAATTTATTTCCTTATTTTGTTTCCTGTTTTATTTAGGATTTGTTTTCTATAAATAGGAGTTATAAACCTCGTTTTTGGGAGATAGCTATTATTGTAAACTCTTAGTTTTTGGTGTTTTGGGAATTAACTTGCAAACTTTAGCTATTTGATTTCCGGAATTCGTTTAGTACAATTTTCACTTTGAGTTTCAATAGAAAATTTTGGGTTTCATCAATTCTACTTGTAAGTTCATGAATTCTTCTTATCTAATTATGAATTGTGATTTTTCAAGCATGAGTAGCTAAATCCACAACTAAGATTATGGGAACCATGAGCAATTAATAAAGTATGAATAATAATTAAGTAATCTTGAATAGTGTTTATGCAAGTATTGTTAATCCTTTCGTTAGAAGTCTTTTTAACGAGTGCACGCGTTAGAACTCACCTCGTTCCTACTTGTCGGACCAAGGAGGTAATGAATGAGAAAAGGATAAAACAACAGAGATTTAGGATGCTATCTAATAGTCTAATGTCAATTGGTGTGATGGTGAAAACTAAACCATACATTGATGTGATAACTAATCTGAGGTAAAAGGTAAGGGTTAGTAAAGTATACACTTGTAGCCGGACCAAGGTGCACAGTGAAATTCCCTATTTGGAGGACCAATCACTTAGGGATATCCAACTTACCTACTTTGCATCTTAAACACTAGGAAATGATTACTTTTGTTAGGATTATTGCGTTAAAAGCTTATAGGGAACACACATACCCTAGTTTCTTTCTCATCTTGATAACTCAAAGTTTGAATCTTGCTTACTTGTTACTTAATCAACAATCTGTTACTTGATTAAAAAAAACCCTGTTTACTTTTCTCTGAAATAGTTTGACTAAACAGATATAATAGTGAGTTAATTTTAAGTATGAACCGTGGGATCGACCCCAACCTACAAGTTGGGTTCTTTATTTGACAATGATCCCTTATACTTCTTTAATAGAGGTGTAATTTGAGCGTATCAATCTCCAGTTATAGTCATGCTTAATTATATGTCATTTGCACGAGTTGCCAACTCTTCAAATAAATTAGGCTTTAATCCTTGCAAGATATAGTGAAGACCCAAATTAATGCCTTGAATGCATATTTCAATGCTAGAAGTTTCACTAAGATGATCTTTTCAATTGAGGCTCAAATTTCTCCAAAGATTGATAAAGTCAACAACTAGCTCATCTTCACATTGGCGTACCTTTGTAAGTTCAATCATACTAGCAACACGTCTTGTGCTATAGAAATGATTAAGGAACTTTTTCTCTAACTGCTCCCAATAATCTACAGAACAAGGTTCGAGATCTTTGTACTAATTAAAAGCATTTTCTTTGAGATATCGAACGAATAGTTTGACAAAATAATCTCCACACGTCCAAGCATCATTGAAAGTCTTAATAAAGTGCACTATATGTTGGTTGGAATTTCCTTTACCATCAAATTGTTGAAGCTTAGGAGGTTGATAGCCCTCATGCATTCCGAAGTTATCAATTCTTTGTGTATACGACTTTGCATATATGAGAGAAAATTTGGACGAAGACTCGGATATTTCTTCAATAACCTTTACGATAAAGTCCTCCAATTGATCAATAGGAATCAAACCTTCAGTGGAGAGAGAAATCTCTTCGATCTTTATTTGCTTTATGAAAGACTTTCTTTTGTCTTGAGTTATATCAATCTTTAGAGGTGCTTGACTCGATATTATCTCAATCATGTTTTCCATCATATTTGTTAGCTTGGAAAATTTAGCTTCTTGTTCATGTGCGCACTTTGTTAAGCCTTTGATTGATTTAGTCGATCGTGCTAGTTATTCTTCTATGGTGGAAGACATTTTCATATTCTTTAATACTTAAAAAGTTGTGATGAGAGGTAGAGATTGTCTTATTGGGAGTGTGATTAATAATGTTTCAAAGACACTTCATCCAATTCTAAGCGTCAACGCTCGTTAATCAGTATAATAACCCAACTAAATGAGTTGGGGTCGAATCCCACAGAGAGTGGTACGTGTTTAAGATTCAAGAGTAAAGTGTGAACTTATTCAAATCAGTCATAGGAATAGACATTATCGAATGAAAACATAATTCAAATCAGGGTGTGACATGAATGTCAAATAAGGGGGTTTTGGTTTTAATTATCAACTATAGCAGCAACAAAACAATACGAAAATGACAATAATGAGACGGGTTCTTGGGATGTGATTCGATTATAGGTTAATGTAGACAAATGGGTAATTGCAACTATTAGGAAATAACTGTAAATTAGTGAATAAGCTAGACTATAGAGGGGGTAAACTTTCTCTTAAACAATTTACCCCGAATCAAGTCGATTTCTCTCGAACATCAACAAGCATGCAAAATAAAAAAACCTACACTTTAGTCCATTCACTCTCTCAAGATGAATGTGTGGAAAAGGGTTTAGGATTCATTCTCTCGAGTTGAACCATTGACAACCCAATACCCACAGACCATCAATCAATAATCTTTGTTTTAAAACCCCTCTCTCGAGCAAGCCAAAAACACAAAGGTAGAACTGCATTTGCAACTACAATTCTTAAATTAAACCACAATTAATGATTGAAATTAAAGGTGATCTAGGGGGATTTGGTGAACCGCCGAGTGGTTCGGCGAGCTCGACCCAGCTCGCCAAATTGCCCAACGTGCCTACTTTCAACCCCGACTTCCAAATCAACCCCACAGCCCCCGAAAACAAAATCAAAACATACACTAGTTCCATTTAAGACCCATAAGATCCATGCCCCCGGGATACTCAGACTTCTCCCGGTCTGGCCAAATTTGGCCATTTGACGACTTCAGCCCTTAAGAATGATGTCAACCGCTCCTTCATTGGGAAAAGCAAGTTATTTGGCACAAATGCAGGTTACTCAGACTTCACCCGACTAGAACCATTAACAAAATAGCACAACCCAACAAGTTCGTTCGATTTTAAGCACGAAAATTTGGGAAATCAACAATATTGGCATTTTAGGCAAGTTATTCAAATTAAAACATGCACACATGCACACAAGCACAAAAACAATGAAATCAGAGAGGCCCAACACACTTCACTAAGATCAACACAATTCCGAATGAGTAAAATCGCTAAATATGAGTTTGGGGTTCGGAAAATCAACCTTTAATGCCGAATAAATAAGTTGAAATGCTAGGCGGCAGAGATATCCGACTTCGAACACATAATTGTCAACTAAAAAGTGGTAATAATGCAAAAATATAGAAAAATATAGTGCGGGTGTGAGTTTGGGAAGTTAAAAAGTGAGGGAATGTGAAAGAGTTTGAAAGTTTAAACCTTTAGCCTGTAAAAACCGTCCAGTTCTCGCCCTTTTGGCGACATTAGTTTTTCTCACCGACCCACTCGGCGATACGCTGAGTGGGCACTTACCTCGCTGAGTTTTACATGATCTCCAGTTAATGTAGGGGTCCAAACGGCGGACAAACTTGCGGTCGCTGACTCGTTCGGTGATACGCCAATTGGCTCCTGGGCTCGTCGAGTCTTATAGACTCCAACCTTAGAATTTCTTGAATCCAATGGCGGTCCAAGTCGAGCTCACCGACCTCTTCGGTGAGTCGTCGACTTGGTCTTTTGCTTGCCAATCTCCACTTTTCAAACACATTCCACACTTTTACCTGCACCATCAACACACAATTATTTCAAAAACAAAAAGAAAGAAAAATAAAACTTGGGTTGCCTCCCAAGCAGCGCCTTAGTTAACGTCGTGGCATGACGCAAGTCCTCACTCAAACATCATTCTTGGGGTTGGCCATAGTGTCACTAAGCAGCCCCCCTTGTTGTCTCTGGTTTAAGTGAGACGAAATATGAACCATTTGGGTCTCTAACTGTTTGATAGAGACGGAATGAGAGGTAACCGTCTGGCTCAGGGTCAACACATCTTTCATCTCTTTCAAAATTTTATCAGACCCCTCAACCTTGTTGAGAATACGAGACAACATATCCTAAGACCGGCCACCCTCAGAATCCTTTGGCTTTTGACGCTCGTGTGGAGGAATGTACCTATCGTTCTCCCCATCTCTTTCCTTCCAAGTGGGGCTACGATCCCTCCACTCTCTATCACGATCTTTCTAGCCTTCATCCTTGTTCCAACCTTGGTTACCACCCTGCCTCAGGTAGTTTGAAAGATAACCACCTCCTTGGTTGGCTAGGAAGTTCACCTCCTCGTTGTACAACGCTTCAAACTTGGCCTCATCGGGATCTACACACCCAACACCCTCAACATTGACATTTCTTGCACCAGCTCCCATGACATTTTTGGACAAAATATCAAGTTGGGTCATGATCTTGGCCATGTTTTGGTCCCACTCTTGATCTTTCTCAAGTTGCTCCTTGGTTAATTTAAACATGAGAGGGGAGACCTGATCTTCACGGGTGTACCAAGCCCGATTAATTATGGTCATACCATCCAAAAGTTAGGCTGCTATAATGTAAGGCTGTTTAATCAAAACTCCTAGGGAAAGTTGGTCAGCTACGCCCTTGTTCACCGAGTCAAGGCTTCGGTACAAATATTGCAGCAAAACATTATCGGACAAACTATGAGTTGGGTATTGCAGCACCAACTTCTTGAATCGTAGCCAAGTTTCATGAATTGGCTCACCCTTCAAATGCTTGAAGCTTTGGATGCTGTCCCAAAGTATCATCATCTTCGAAGGAGGGAATAATTGCACTTGAAATGAGGTGACAAGCTCTTCCTATGAAGTGATTGATTCCCGTGGCAATTCAGCCAGCCACTTACATGCTTCTCCCATTAAAGAAAATGGGAACAACCTCAACCGGACCGACTCTTGGGATATGTTCTTAAAAGAGAATGGCCCGCAAACATCAACAAAGTTTCTAATATGCTCATGGGGATCCTCATGAGTCAGCCCACCAAACAACCCTTTCAATTGCAAGAGCTGCAACATAGTAGTTGTAATATGGAACACAACGTTCCCTTCAGCCGAAGGCAAGAGAATGACACCAATTCCACCCATTAGATGAGGGTCATTGACATTAGGCTCATTGACATCGTTGAGGTTACCGATATCATCTTGGTGGCCTACTTGGCTACCATTGCTTCCGTTTACACTCATTTCCTCTGTTCAAAATAGCAACACACAAACCAAAACTAAAAGTAAGTAGATTCAACTATGAATAAAAAGAAAAAAATTCAGCTTAACCAAAGAATCTTAACCAACACCACTCCCCAACAGCGGCCCCATTTTGATTAATAATGTTTCAAAGACACTTCATCCAATTCTAAGCGTTAACTGTCGTTAATCAGTATAATAACCCAACTAAATGAGTTGGGGTCGAATCCCACAGGGAGTGGTACGTGTTTAAGATTCAAGAGTAAAGTGTGAACATATTCAAATCAGTCATAGCAATAGACATTATCGAATGAAAACATAGTTCAAATCAAGGTGTGACACGAATGCCAAATAAGGGGGTTTTGGTTTTAATTATCAACTATAGCAGCAACAAAACAATATGAAAATAACAATAATGAGATGGGTTCTTGGGATGTGATTCGATTATAGGCTAATGTAAACAAAATGGGTAATTGCAACTATTAGGAAATAGCTGTAAATTAGTGAATAAGCTAGACTATAGAGGGGGTAAACTTTCTCTCGAACAATTACCCCGAATGAAGTCGATTTCTCTCGAACATCAACAAGCATGCAAAATAAAAACAACCTATGCTTTAGTCCATTCACTCTCTCAAGCTGAATGTGTGGAAAAGGGTTTAGGATTCACTCTCTCTCGCTAAAGCATTGACAACCCAATACCCACATACCATCAGTCAATAATCTTGGTTTTAAAACCCCTCTCTTAAGCAAGCCAAAAACACAAAGGTAGAACTGCATTTGCAACTACAATTCTTAAATTAAACAATAATTAATGATTGAAATCACTTTTAAACAATATTTAAACTAACAATTAGCAATACCCATAAACTAAATCAGCCCATAATCACACCCCAAGAATTGGGGTTTTAGCTAGACATCATAAAAAGAGATAAAAATCATTACCAAATTGAGTTTCCATCAACTGGGTAAGATTGATTTCGTCTTAACAAAGGTCCAAATTGAAGAATCTCAAACACCCACTTCCAATTTCTCAAAAGTGAAAAACTTCAATTCTTCAAAGCTAAGGAAAACATGTCTTAATACTCAGAATTCTTACAATTCTCAACTGAAAATTCAATGTAGTGAATTTTTTTCTTTTTTTCAACTAAATTTTCAAAATGTATTTATAGTCGCCAAAAATGTGCTTCGAAGAGCCATTCAGTGCAGTAAGTCAGGCTCGCCGATCCACTCGGCGATGCGCCCTTTAGCCAACTTCATCGCCTTTCTGTCTTGCCCTTCAGCATCCTCAAGGTCTGTAACTTTGGGTGATCCAACACTGCATTGCGGAACTACTCGGTGATCTGCCGAGTGCTCCTTTCTCTCGCCGACTTGATTTTCTCCTTTAGAGCTTGGCACAGTGGAACTTTAGGCGGTCAAGAAGCCCTTCGACGACTCGTCAAGTAGACTTGGCGATCACCAGGCTTCCTTTTCTTCACTCTTTCAACATACTTTGTTTATTTTTGCACATTAGTGTCCTTGCATTGTTTCTCAATCCATATACCTGGAAATCAAGGGTTTTACATCAGTTATTGGCACAAAACAAGCATTTGAGGACACTAAACCTATACAAATAAAGCGCTAAATGAGTCCAAATCTCAGATTCATCAGCGTGCCAGAATTTGTAGACAATAAAATTCACGACGAGAAAACAGTAATCTAGACTGAAAAAGTAATGCAATAATCGTATTTATTGATTTCAGAATATGGGTGTTACAATCTCTCCGATTCCTCTGATTTGTCGTTTTAGATATAATTCAAGGGCTCTTAGTTTTGATCTTGATTTTATTCTTAAACTTGATCTTAAATTCAAGAGCTTTGGAGGTTGTTCTTGAATCTTGTACTCTCGATCTTGATTTATGGATTTGATGAACTTAATATGGACTGGAACTTGGTGAGCTTGATCATGAACTTGATCTTGGATTAAAGGGGCTTAGAGCTTGTTCTTGAATCTTAGATGAAATTGATCTTGATTTGTGTATTTAATAAACTTGATATGGGCTTAAACTTGATGATCTTGAACTTGATCTTTGATTCAAGGGCTTTGGAGCTTGTTTATGAATATTCGATGAACTTGAACTTTATCTTGATCTTGACTTTTACTTGAATTCAAGGGCTTCGAGCTTGTTCTTGATCTTGATTGTGCTTGAACTTGAATTTTTGAATTCTTTTAGCCTCTGGAGAAATGTATGGTTTTGATCCACGAGGTTTCTCTAGTTTTTTGTTAGAATTCTTGATCTCCTTTTTGAATTATGAGGACCTCTATTTACAGTTGTGGAATACAGTAGATCAATTGTGATAGGAACATGTTTTCCTTCGGCCAATCAGATTTAAGTTACATGGCATATTGGGCTTTACGAAGTGGGATTGTCATTTAGACACATGACATGATCATATTGGCTTCTTTGTTTGACATTACATGCCATGTCATTTGCCATGTGGCGCCAAAATAGGCATCTAGGATGAGATGACATTGTGCTTAGCAAACTGGGTTCATCTATTATAGCGCAAATCAATTAATTTGGACTTTAATTAAATCCATATTTATTGGACTTAAATAATTAACCCAATTATATTAATCCATAATATTTATTTGGCTTAATATATTCATGAATTTAATATAATCTGAATTATTTTATAAATTTATATTTAATAAATTTTAAATGATTACATGTAGATCAAATTTACAAAGACAAAGAAATAATAAAGGTTGTGATGACACAATATTCCATTGACAATAGGTTCAATTGGAGAATCGCAAGGTCAAATACAATCAAGTATGTGTATTTGTATGCTATTTTGTTTTTAAAGTGAAAATGTTATTGAATACAATTTTATACTTTCTTGTGTGATTTTTTATTCGTATTTGTTTGAATGTCCTTCATTCATATTTGTAATAGTGACACTCTTGTTGGTGTATTCGAGAATTGTAGCTGAATAATGAAGTCATCAAACATCAACAAATTTAGGATGTTAGGAATTAGGGAGTTCAAAGATAAGCATAAATATTCGTTGAAGGACATGGTGTGTTGTCAAAGACAAGCAATAATTAATCTGGCTGGAGAGATAATTAATCTAAACTAACCAATCAGAAAAGAAAATACACACCAAAGGATATAGTATATGATATAAAGTTGGACCTTGGACTTGATGCAACCTACACTTTGGCATGGAGGGCTAAGGAAAAGACATTGACTTCATTGAGGGGACACCGTTCGATTCTTATAGTAAATTACCGAGATACTTATATATATTGAATACTACATATCCTGGATCGGATGCAAGGATGAAGAAAATAGATGAGAAAGAGTTTTTGAATCTGTTTATTTCTCTCTTTCCGTTCATAAATTATTTTAAAAGTTGTACACCAATTGTTGTAGTGGGTGTCAGTCATCTCAGGGGTACTTATAATGGGATATATGTGTTCGCCAATACTTTTGATGGAGAAGGTAAATGATGTAATGTGAATACAATTTGATGCATTTTTATTATAATATATATTTCTAAATATATGTATATATGCAGGAAATATATTGCCATGGTATTCTTGATTTAAAAATATAACGCTTTCTGGACTTGGTCCTTCGAACAATTTAGGAAAGCTCATGGTAAAAGGAGAACATGTTTGTTGTATCCAACAGAAACGACAGCAATATAAATGCAGTTTCAAGTGTATGAAATGTTGTGCCACATTACATTGCACATGGAACCTATGGAATAATGTAAAAAACTAATATAGAATATCACACAATAAGCTTTCAAAAGTGTTTTAAACTATGAAAAAATCATACAAACAAGTTGATTTTGATATGTTGATGCAAAAGGTTGAACATATTGATGTCTGGGTAAATGAGTATTTAGAGTTGGTAGAATATGAAAAATAATTTAGGGCATACGCAATGATAACGCTCAAATCACCCCCTAAAACCAATTAAAAGAGTGAGCATATCGTAGTTAGTAAAAATCCAATGAAGAGTCAGGGTCGAATCCCACAAGGAATGGTATATCGTGGTGAATTCTTTATCGAGAGATCTGGACTTTAAATTAGCTCATTTGGAATAGTAAGAACATTTGGGTGGATAGTACCACCAACTTAATATAAAGCTTTGTTGTCAATTATCGCAAATAAACTAAAATTCGAACGAAATCAAGAGTTAGCAAGCAATCTAGGGGTGTGGGGATTGGATATCAATGGCATATAGGAGTAAATATGCTTCTCTATAGTGATGTGAATACATGAATAAGCTAAGTCATCTTCAATGACGCTAATCATCTTTCGATCTCAAAGCATCTATGCCTAGACATCTAATGCCAATTCTAAGCAACCCATTACCTTACTATATTCCATCTTTCAAGAATATGGCAATTAGATCCAACCCATAACCTCTCTTTCTAGAAAGTCAAGGACATCAAACCTAAATTGCTAGTATTGACTGAATTACTCACTCCGTTTAATCTCTTTCGAGCATCAAAATAGGGATCGGAAGTAGGAATTAAGTTTGCAACATTAACCCTTAACTTAACCCTATGATAATTAGACCAAATTCATGCATGAAAAGCAACAAAACAGAGCATAGAACAATACCCACTACATTAAATTAATACCCAATCCTAATAAAGAACCCCTAAATCTTGGGGTTTTAATCACCTATCACAAAAAGTAAACAAAGTATACCTTCCATGAAAGCATCCATGTGTAACTTGAAATCAAGCAATTAAGAGCAAACTCACATTGGATTTAACTTCAAATTATCGAATTCAAGTTTCAAATTGTAAAACCCCAAGAAGACTAGAAAAAGTATTCTAAAAAGTAAAGTGTTCTCTTGAACTCAATAGTTCAACTTTCTAATCAAACTTTGTCAAAACTTTATCAATTGGGCTATTTATATTTTCCCAAAATTGGGCCCAAAAATCCACCTCGCAACCAACTCGGCGACCTTAGTCGAGCTTGCCTAACTCACTTGGTGAATCATCCTTCATTCCCCAACTCACTTTCGTGATGCTCTAGGCTTCACGTGTTTGAACCTCAGTTGGCGAACTCGATTGAGGCAGCCTTTCTCGTTCAGTGTATCACCGAATACCACCTTAATCCACCATTTGAGCTTTACATCTTTGCCTTTTACACTATCACTTGGGCGATGTGCACCAGACCTGTCTCTCTCATTCGACGATATCACCTTTTATACTGGAGTTCATCGACCTTCTATGGTAGTCAAAAGTGATATGCACTAATTGGGTGATGTCTAGCTCAGTCGGTGATCCATCCATCATGTTAGGCGATAAAAATGTTCATTTTGGACTTCTTTTTCCTTTTTGGCCATTCTTTCAAGCTTTAGTCCATGCCTTGTCCAATTGCCTTCATAGCTGCAAATCATCAATATTTGATTAGAGAAAAGGACAAAGTTAGGCATTGAGGACACCATTTATTGAGCTAAATGGACCTTAAATGAGTGCAAATCTACCACTCATCAACACCCTCAACTTAAACTTTTTCTTGTCCTCAAGTACATCAAAAACACAATAAGCTCAATAAGGGTGTCTATGACAGTACTCAAAGAGAGTTAACATGCAATCCCCATAGAAAGACTACTCTCAACAGTATGTTACCCTAAATCATGACCAAAAACTTCAAATAATAACTAGCTTGTCTCAACACAATTTCAAGCTCACATTAGATTCTTGTCTAATGCAAGAACATGTTTCAACAAATGCATTCAAGTGCCTTCACATCGATAACGATTCCATGCTCTCACAAAGAAAATCAACAAAGGTAATAGGAATAAATTAAACTCTAACTCTCTCAAAAGATAAATACATGCAAGCTTTGTCCCATAGGTTTGCCCATATTTTACAATCATTACACAACCTAGTTCATGCAAGATCTTATGCAAGATGTCAAGGGTATTTTAGGATTGTTATGGGGCTGTGGGTTAAGGCATGGTCATTTTGGATCGGTGACTTTACATTTTCAAAGTATTGTTTCAATCATCATCACCTCTTCTCAAGTTCTTTTTCTTCTTTTTTCATTTGAAAATTCAAATCTAGACTTTTCACTCAATTATTTGGAACTCCGCTTTATTTCATTCACTTCTCTTTTTCATTTTCATTTTCCCAAGATATTCCCATCAAATTGATGACAAATACACACACATTTTTTAATAAGGAGGGATTCCTTTTTTTGTAAAACTTTCAGATTTGAGTCTCATTTCTTCTTTCTTTTCCCTTCACTTGGCTCTCGTTCATCCTTCCTTTCCACATCCCTAACTTAGGCTTTTGGCCTAAGTCATCTATTCAAACATCACAATGCTTCAAAAAAGGATTTTAGGTGAGAAGGTAGGGATAATTTGGTTCTAAAGGTCTCCTTTTGGTTGACAACAAACATATTAGGCTCAAATGGTGCCAAAATGGTTTCACACCCTCACAAGGTAGTCACAAATGGTTTATTAACAATATGGTTCCCTTAATGAATTTTTTCCCAAGATCATGTCTCGCATTCACCAAGATTCACACAATTGGATGAACAAGGAAAATTCTAGGACTCCACATGCATGCTTTCAAGTAAAAACTCACCACACATGGCACTTTGAAACACACTCACTTAGCACATCACGAAAATATCAAAAGCATACGTGCAATTTTCATTGCAGGGCTCACATCGAAACACAACTAGTCAACAAAAGATTCAAATGGATCATTCAAAAGTGTAACCACAACAATTTCATTCTCGCAACACCAACACTACGCAACATTCTCATCATGAGTACTATTTAAGACATCAATATTGAAAAAATCAATTCCCAAATTATATCAATGAAAACCTCAAGCGATTTGAAAATTCACGGGGGTTGCTTTGATCAAGAGAGAACAGACAATGAAGTAAAGAGACATAATTTCTCAAAAGAAAAGCACTCTAATATAAATTCTAATATAAAAAAGACATTACCTACAATAGTTCAATTGACAAAATAACAAAATACAAAAAAAGGGGAATATTGGCACAAAGGCCCCCACCCCACCAAAAACAAAATGTAGTGTCCTCAATGTTAAGTAACTGAAATACTGGGTGGCAAAAATATAGGAATCCCTTAACAGGCTATGCCTATTGAGCACTCTTATCCGGAGTCTCTCGTGGATAAGCCTCAAGTGGGGGCAACAATGTCCTATAATAGGATCATGGGAGGCGGTAATGAAGGCTCAACTTGGGCATCAGTGTTTGTCTCATCAATGGGAAGCGTGGGGGAGTCTGGAGTGACTCCACTAGAACCGACCTCTTTAGTCTCTTGGAGGGACTTCTCCAGGGTAGCCTGAACGATGGCCTTCTAAGTCTCGTGCAACTCTGTAAGGGTCTCAACAATCCTTGGCTCATCTTTTCTCAACCCTTTCTCATTAGTCTCTTTATCTAACCCCTCGTCCTCATCATCTACATCTAAAGCAACCTTATGCATAGTAGAAGAAGGTGCAGCACTAGGCATCACAAATGTAAGGGCTGCGACATCTGAAAGGGCAACATCGCCCCAAAGTGTGGAGATGTTAATGGACATAATCTGGACCACCTCAGCCCTCTACGTGGCAACCTCAGCTCTAAGGGTGTCCAAAGTACTAGAGCTACCCTTTTCCTTCTCCAAAATTGTTATCCTCATGGTCAAATCATCTAATATCAAATTGTGGCCCTTAATCATCTTCTCACAACTGACCACTCGCTTAGTTAGAGAAGCCAAGGCATTCTGGATAGCCTGTTTAATGAGTCGGGGTAAATCCTTCTTAACCGGGGCAACTCTAACATGCGCTGACCGGGAAAGACTGCTCATATGGTATATAAGTGCCTTGGTCAAGGGAGGATGGGCAATAAGAGAAGGGGGATGCATCACAGTAGCAGCGGTCATAGAAGTAAAGGGTGTAGATGCAATAGTGGAATAAAAAACGCCACCAATAGATGAAGGACTAGGAATACCTGCTTGCTCCATAGAATGAACATACGTGCTGGTCTCGGGAGTCAAGGTCGTAGGTTCGACCAATGGAGTGGAGTCTGGTGGTGGCGGCTTCCTCCAAGGCGCATGATGTCGCAAACACTCCACCTCGATCCTTCAGATATCACTAGATGAGGCTGGTGTGACTCTAAAATATGTAGTATCCCTAAAAGAGACTCCTACCCTTTCACATAAATGGTGATCAAAACTGGAAACGGGAGAAATGTTTGCTCCTGCCTCGCCCTCATCACCATCTCTACAGCAACAATGGCACCAACATGTTTGTGCTATCGATCTATGATGGTGACCGCCAATACCGTCTTGTCATGCCAAAGAATAGACTCATTCTGGATGGAATCAAGTTGCTACTGATGAAGCCACAACAATATATGGCCACTACATTTAAGTCTTTCTTCTATATCTTAGCACCATCTGCCATGAGAAGAATGAGAGATCAAGGGTACTAACCAACCTTTCAAAGAGTCTAGATCGTGGCGCATCCGACGGGAATACATATCAGTCTCAGAAGCTGGTACCTTTATTATTATATTAATAACCCCAACATCACATCTAACAATTTTACCTCTCATCTCCACTTATTCAAGTGGTTTCCATACGGTTCCCTTCCACTTTTTTGGGAGGGCCTGAGTATACGCATTGTAGAATTCCATTACCCAAGAAGGAATGTAAGGACTCCTAGGTTTGGTGAAACCTTCAAACCAAGGGAACTGAATTGTATCCCAGATGGTTGGGTAATCTTTCATCACTCCATTTATGGAGAGTCATTTCTCCTCAAGTATGGTCTACTCTCCTACCTCTTTGAGCCTATTCAAGGCTCTTGGAGCTATAATCGGGAGAACTCTGGAAACTGGAGCTTGTGTAGGTGAGGGTTGCACAAACTTGGAGCGGATCTTCATTCTTTTCCTAACCACCCTAGGTTCTACCCTATGTTGAGTAGATGGTTATGGGGTATAAGTTTTTCGTTGATTAAGAGCTTCAGATGGTTCATTAATCAAGAGGTCCTAATGTCTTTTGAGAGGAAGAGGACGAGGAGAAGACTCCATGTCTGACTCATTATCGGAGTAGACCATATTCTTGCCCTTTGTTTTTGCCATTACCTGCAAGGTACACATTAAAGCACAATATTTTTGAAGGTTAGTCGAAATTGAAAGTACTTTGAATCAAGTTTTAAAAACAGTTATGAGGGTCACCTAACGGGAAGATGTATCACCCAATAAAATTGGCGAGCTTCGGTAAGCTCACCGAAATGACCAGTAGCACAATACTAAGGGCTTAGGAACATAAGGTAGAGTTAATGCCAACTAGGTGATTCACCAAATTGGTTTTGGCAGGCTAAGACAAGTCCACCAAAATTGATATTGCAAAAGGGAAGACACAGGCATCAAAGGTGATGTCTTCTCCTACTCGGCGATATGCCAAGTGGGTTTGGTGTTACTAAGACAAGCTCGTTGAATGGAACAGTACCCAAGGCCATGCACAAACTAAGGAAGGCTAGATGGGTCTTACTTGGCGATTCGCCTAAATTCCTTGGCGGGGTGAGACAAGCTCGTAGAACATGAAGTTTCAGTCTAGTGCCTAAATTTCACAACCAAATCAAACATGCATAAAAATATGAGTTTCCCTTGACAATTACAATCTACCTATATGCTTTTCTACCCATGGGTACTCAAATTTCTCCCATTTATCACTAAGTGTTGCACTAATTGACAATTTTACCTAAAGAAAGTAGTCACACTATCTATCATTGGGAAAATCATGTAATGGGTCAACACTGAGCTACTCAGACTTTACTCACATTAAATTAACCATAGACCAGCAAGCATATCAACTCAATTCAACATTCTAACCAACATAATCACGGTTCACAATTTATATAGGCATTCTCAGTAAAAATCACATGGGTACAGTTCAAAATCAACAATATGATGGTACCCAAAAAAATTAATCGCTTAATCTCAGTTAAAGGGCTCAAAACTACACGCTATATGCAATCTAAACTCAAAATTATCAGCAAGAAGGTGAAACACCAATCTAAAAGCCAAAAAATAAGCAATAAATTTAGGAACTAGGGTTGGGTTGATGTGAGATCCAATCAAATGCACTCCTAGCACTTACAATACACTCACACGAGGTACACAATCACTCAAAATGCACAATGTAAGAGAGTGGAATAGAAATGTAACACCTCGGAAATCAGACTTAGACTTGACAACAGAAAACCAGCAGAACGAGGTGAACCACAATAGGGTTCACGGACCATGAAAGGAACCACGGTCTGTCGACCTATCTGTAGACTCACACAAGCCCAGAAGTGGTGGACCACGGGACCCTTCACGGGCTGTGGACCACCACACGAGCCGTAGTGGATTCCGTGAAGTCGAGCTAATAAAGCCCTTAGCCGAGGTGATGGACCACGAGGACCTTCACGGTCCGTGATGCTTCACACGGTACGTGAAGTGGACTGTAGAGGGAAGTCCCAGAACCAACAACTACTGGACTAAGGACCACGACCAGCTTGACGGTCCGTGGTCCCTTTGATGGTCTGTCAGAGGGGCCATGGTCGGCTGTGCCAGACTTTTAAGTCAAGGGTCGTTTGGTCTTTTCCCTATGTTTTGGACCCCTAAACTATGTCATTTAAACCCTAAACTACGTAGTTCTGGTAAATTTTAGTCTAGTAACTTAATCAGAACCTACCCAAATCGATCATTCACCTAAATCAAGCAAACACACATCAAGGTTTCTTCAGTTCCCACCCCAAAATCAAAAGATTTCTCCGTGAGTTTCATCACCAGGTATGTTGGATTTCACTTGTGGGTTCCTTCCACCCATTAGGACCCTATAATTCAGTCAGATTCTTGATTCCCTTAATTATGATTAGACCTAGGGTTTCCAGAACGTCAAATAAATGCTGTGATTTAGCTATTAGATCAATCCTAATCATATTATCATGTTTTTGAGGAATTGTTGCTTAGCTTCTTGCATGAAATTCAGAACCCTAGTTGTGTAGATTCGTTTAGTTCATGAATTACACTTGCTAGGTCAGTTTATACAGATATACATGCTCTAGTTAAGAATGTTTCATTATCAGTACTAATGTTGCATTTTCAGTTAGCATGTCAGAATCTCGAGCTATTTAGTTTATTATAGTTTTGTTATATTTTATACATTCTAGTGGGAGTAGGCTTAAAACCGAGTTGGACTAGGGTCAGTCACCCTCATAGTCCCAAATCTACATGCCCCCGTAGGTAAGTCCTCTCTGTGGGCATTATACTTAGTGATCACGCTAGTCATGCCTCTATACTCTTGGCATGGTAAATTGGGTTCTCTCGATGGGGCGTATACATCGGAATCCACATTTAGCTCATGTGGTTTTAGGTCGGTTATTAGTAGCTCCCAATGTCAGATTCTATTGCATTGACTAAGTTATCAGTTACAGTTAAGTATTCAGTTTCAACATGTTATAAACTTGGTCATTGCATTAAGTTTAGTTTATATTCGGTATTTTCAGTATAGTATCATGCTCACATTATATCATCGCTCAGTTATATTCTTTGTTCAGTTATGTATATTGTTCAGCTTTATTCTATCCTGCATGCTCAGTACCCATCAAGTACTGACACATACTCTGCGCTACATCTCCTCGTGATGTAGGTTTAGGTCCTCAACATTCAGATCATGCATAGATCGGTTCCCGATATCCAGTTCAACAACATCAGTGGTGAGTCTTCATTCTTCGAGGATGATTCACATGATTATGTTTCTACTTTCAGTCTTTCATTTCAGTTTTTTCTAGATTTAGCTGGGGCATGTCCCAGCATCTCTAGTCAGTTAGAAGCTTATTTAAGACATAGATAGATTCAGCTTTAGTGTTTGAATTTTATTTTAGTATTCTTAAACTCTTCTCAGTTATATATTCAGATAGTATTGGGTATTCCCCATCATTTCAGTTGATCGCATGTTTAAGCTTCCACACAATATTTCTTGTTTTAGTTTATCTTTAAGTATGCTTATGATATGCCAACAGGGTTAACTTGGGGCCACTCGTGATCCTAGGTCCTGTGTTTACGTCCAGGGGGTAGCCTCAAGGCATGACAAACTTGGTAGCAAAGCATTAGATTTAAGTGTCATAGGATGTCTGAAAAGCCACACTAAGTAGAGTCCTTTTCATGGGTGTGAAGTGCACCACATCTAATGAGAGGGAGGCTACGAAGTGTTTTAGGAAAACTTTACTTTCTTGATATTCTTATCATGCATTGGTATGATCTCTCTTTCTAATCCATCGTTATGTATTTTCAGATCATGCCTCCTCATAGAGCTTACACAAGGAATGCAAATGGCCGCAATGTTGACGCAACTCCACTAGTCCCAGATTAGGAAGTTTCGAATGCAGAGTTTCAGAATGCTATTCAACTTTTGGGTCAGAATTGACCAACTAGAAGAATCAACAGGCCCCAGTTTCGGCTAACACTAATGTTGGGTCAGCTGCAGCTAGAGTTCAGGATTTTGTTAGGATGAATCCACCTGAGTTTCTAGGGTCGCAAGTTGGTGAGGATCCACAAAACTTCATTGATGAGGTGAAGAAAATCTTTGGAGTAATGCAAGTGACTGACGATGATAGAGTAGAGTTTGCGTCCTACTAGCTTAAGGATGTAGCTCACATCTAGTTTACTCAATGGAAAGAAAACATGGGTACAGATGCAGTTCCTATCACTTGGGAGTGTTTTAGTGAGACTTTTCTTGACAGGTTCTTTCCAAGAGAGTTGAGAGAGGCAAAAGCTCAGGAGTTCATGAATTTGAGGCAAGGTAGCATGTTATTCCAAGAGTACAGACTCAAGTTCACCCAACTCTCTAGGTATGCTTCTCACATGGTTGCTGATCCAAGGGCACAAATGAATAAATTTCTGTTTGGGGTATCTGACTTGGTGAGAACAGAGTGTAGATATGCTATGTGGCTGGAAGATATGAACATCTCTAGGCTCATGACTAGTACTCAGCAGGTTGAGGGTGATGAGCTTAGGTAAGATGCTAAGGAGAACAACAAGGCTAGGACAGGTAACTATGAGTATTCTCAAAATAAATTGGGTGGTGGAAATTGCTCACAGTTTCAGCAAAAGTCTTCAGCTCCTGCACCTTCATTAGCTAGTATTCCATCCTAGATCTAGGTTTCGATAGGATCAGAAAGGTAGGGCATCATGCTCTAAGTCTCAGGGGTGTGTTTCAGGAACCAGAACCTACCCAACTTGTCCCAAGTATGGTAAGAACCATCTGGGGGAGTGTCTTGCAGGAAAGGAAGGATGTTTTGGGTATGGTCAGTCTGGTAAAAGGTTGAGAGATTGTCCTTCTTCTAAAAAGGGTCAAGGAGGCAATAATGGTAGGGCTCAGTCTACAACTTCAGCAGCACCAACAGGTCGCCCGACCCAGCATAATAACTCATCTGGTACAGGTGGCGGACAACACCAAAACAGGTTGTATGCTCTTCAGGCTCGCCAGGATCAGGAAAATTCTCTTGATGTGGTCACTGGTACGTTACGAGTCTTTAATTTAGATTTTTATGCTTTGTTAGATCTAGGGGCTACTCTTTCCATTGTAACTCTATATATAGCAGTAAACTTTGGTGTTAGTCCAGAAACTCTTTTAGAACCCTTCTCAGTCTCTATTCCAGTTAGCGACCCAGTTATAGCTAAATTGGTATACGGAAATTGCCCTGTCACAGTTTCTCAGAAAGTCACCTCAACAGATCTTGTAGAGTTAGAAATGGTAGACTTTGATGTCATTCTAAGCATGGATTGGTTACATTCCTGTTATACCCCAGTCGATTGTAGAGCTAGGATCGTTTATTTTCAGTTTCCAGATGAGCCAATCTTAGAATGGAAGGGTAGTAGCTCAGTGCCTATGGGTCGATTCATTTCTTGCGTTAAGGCCAAAAAGATGATTTCTAAGGGTTGTCTCTATCATCTAGTTTAGTTTAAGGATTCTAGCTCTGAAACCCCAACTCTTGAGTCAGTTCTAGTAGTTAATGAGTTCCTAGAAGGGTATCCAGAAGATCTTCACGAAGTTCCTCGCGAAAGGGAAATCGACTTTGGAATTGATCTCCTTCTAGATACCCAACATATTTCTATTCCTCCTTACAGAATGGCTCCAGCTGAGCTTAAGGAATTGAAAGAGCAGTTGAAAGACCTTCTAGATAAGGGCTTCATCAGACCTAGTATTTCCCCATGTGGTGCACCAGTGTTGTTCGTGAAAAAGAAAGATGGGTCTCTCAGGATGTGCATTGACTATCGGTAGTTGAACAAAGTCACAACCAACTTCAGGGTGCTAGTCATTTTTCGAAGATAGACCTCAGATCCGGTTATTGTCAGCTCATAGTCAGAGATAGTGACATTCCAAAAACAGCTTTCAAAACTCGGTATGGTCATTATGAATTTGTAGTTATGTTATTTGGACTAACCAATGCTCCAACAACTTTCATGGATTTGATGAACATGGTGTTCAAGCAGTATTTGGACTTGTATGTTATCGTCTTTGTTCATGATATCCTCATTTACTCTAGGAATGAGGAAGAACATGCGACTAATTTCAGGGTTGTCCTGCAAACTCTCAAAAATCGCCAGTTATTCGCTAAGTTTAGCAAATGCGAGTTTTGGTTGTAATCAGTTGTTTTCTTTGGGAATATTGTGTCTAGCGAAGGGATCCGAGTAGATTCTCAGAAAATAGAAGCAGTGAAACAATGGCCCAGACCTATCTCTCCTATAGATATCAGAAGTTTCTTGGGTTTGGCAGGTTATTACAGAAGGTTCGTGGATGGATTTTCATCCATACCTTCTCCATTGACTAAGTTAACTCAGGAAAATGTTAAGTTTCACTGGTCAGATGAGAGTGAGAAGAGCTTTGCAGAACTGAAAACTAGGTTGACTACAACTTCTATTTTGACTCTACCAGAGGGTTCAGACGGTTATGTTATCTATTGTGATGCATCCAGAGTCGGCCTAGGTTGTGTGTTGATGCATCGAGGTAAGGTTATAACTTATGTTATCTTTTTGGCTGTCAAGACTACAAATTCGGTGGAGGACTACGCCAAGCTTTACATTAATGAGATAGTCAGGTTGCATGGGGTTCCTTTGTCCATCATCTCAGATAGAGGTCCTCAGTTTGCCTCTCATTTTTGGAGGTCATTTAAGAAAGGTCTTGGTACTTGGGTTAACCTCAGCACAACATTTCATCCACAGACGGATGGTCAGGCAGTGTTACCATTCAGACCTTAGAGAACATGTTGAGAGCTTATGTGATCGACTTCAAGGGTAGTTAGGATGATGACTTCTCTTGCAGAGTTCGCCTACAATAATAACTACCATTCCAACATTCAGATGGCCCCTTATGAGGCATTATATGGGCGTAGATGTAGATCTCCAGTCGGTTGGTTTAAAGTGGGTGAAGCAGTCTTGATAGGGCCAAATTCAGTTCATGATGCCATGGAAAAAGTTTAGCTCATTTGGGATACACTTAGACAGCCCAGAGTCGCCAGAAGTCCTATGCAGATGTAAGGAGAAGAGACTTGGAGTTCCAAATTGATGTTTGGGTTTTCCTGAAAGTGTCATCTATGAAGGGGGTGATGAGATTTGGAAAGAAAGGAAAGTTCAATCCTAGATATGTAGGCCCTTAAAAGATCTTGAAAAGAGTTGCTAAAGTGGCTTATGAGTTAGAGTTCCTAGCAGAACTAGCAGCAGTACATCCGGTCTTTCACATTTCATTGTTGAAGAAGTGTGTGGGTGATCCAGCATCCATAGTACCATTGAAAAGTGTGGTTGTGAAGGATAGTCTCACTTATGAGGATGTGCCAGTTGAGATTCTTGATCGTCAGGTTCGAAGGTTGAGAAACAAAGAATTCACTTCAGTTAAGGTTTTGTGGATGAGTCGGTTCGTAGAGGGAGCTACTTGGGAAGCAAAAGCAGCCATGAAGACCAATTATCCTCATCTCTTTCCTTCTGATTCCATTCTAGCTTGAGGTAATAGTTCCTCTCCAGTCTTTCAGCTACTCATGCGTAGTTTCAGTCTTAGTGTCATGTTCTTTTACTTTATACTTGCATTTTCAGCATATTTTCATGTTCTTGGAACTTAGTTCAGTCAGAAATCAGATTCTAGTACTTAGTGGTAGGGTTTGCAGCTCTTTCCCTCCATATCCAGCTAATTTAGACTTCATTCAAGGATGAAATTTCCCAAGGGGGAAATATTGTAACACCTCGGAAATTAGACTTAGTCTTGACAACAGAAAACCAGTAGAACCAGGTGAACCACGACTGGGTTCACGGACCTTGAAAGGAACCACGGTCCGTCGACCTGTCCATAGACTCACACCAGCCCAGAAGTGGTGGACTACAAGACTCTTCACGAGCCGTGGACCACCACACGAGCCGTGGTGGCTTTCGTGAAGTCGAGCCAGTAAAGCCCTTAGCCCAGGTGAAGGACCACGAGGACCTTCACGGTCCGTGATCCGTCACACTATCTGTGATCCTTCACACGGTCCGTGCAGTGGATCGTAGAGAGAAGGCCCAGAACCAGCAGCTACTGGACCAAGGACCATGACCAGCTTGAAGGTCCGTGGTCCATTTGACGGTCTGTCAGAGGGGCTGCGGTTGGCTGCGTTAGACTTTTAAGTCAGGGGTCGTTTGGTCTTTTCCCTATGCGTTGGACCCCTAAACTACGTCGTTTAACCCCTCAACTACGTAGTTTTGGTCAGTTTTAGCCTAGTCACTTAATCAGAACCTACCCTAATTGATTATTCACCTAAATCAAGCGAAACTTAGAGCAAAACAGAGAAAAGTCGAGCAGTCCTTCAAGAACACACAAGGTTTTCTTCAGTTCCAGCCCCAAAATTGAAAGATTTCTCCGTGAGTTTCATTACTAGGTGTGTGGGATTTCACTAGTGGGTTCCTTTTACCCATTAGGTCCCTAAAATTCAGTCAGATTCTTTATTCCCTTAATTATGTTTAGACCTAGGGTTTCCAGAATTTCAGATAAATGTTGTTATTTAGCTATTAGATCAATCCTAATCATATTATCATGATTTTGAGGAATTGTTTCTTAGCTTCTTGCATGAAATTCAGAACCCTAGTTGTGTAGATTTGTTTAGTTCATGAACTACATTTGCTAGATCAGTTCACACAGATATACATGCTCCAGTTCAGAATGTTTCATTATCAATACTAATGTTGCATTTTTCAGTTAACATTTTAGAATCTTGAGCTATTCAGTTTATTACAGTTTTTTTGTATTTAATTCATTCTATTGGGAGTAGGCTTAATACCAAGTTGGACTAGGGTCAGTCACCCTCGTAGTCCCAGAACTACGTGCCCCCATAGGTAAGTCCCCTCTGTGGGCATTATACTTAGTGATCATGCCAGTCATGCCTCTATACTCTTCGCAAGGTATATTGGGTCCTCTTGATGGGGCGTATACATTGGACTCCACATTTAGCTCATGTGGTTTTAGGTCGGTTATTAGTAGCTCCCACATTCAGATTCTATTGCATTGACCAAGTTATCAATTACAGTTTAGTATTCAGTTTCACCATGTTATAAACTTGGCCATTACATTCAGTTTAGTTCATACTTTGCGCTACATCTCCTCGTGATGTAGGTTCAGGTCCTCACCATTCAGATCACATATAGATCGATTCTCGATCTCCAGTTCAACAGCATCGGTGGTGACTCCTTATTCTTTGAGGACGATTGACATGATTATCTTTCTACTTTCAGTCTTTTGTTTTAGTTTTTGCTAGATTTAGCTGGGGCATGTCCCAGCATCTCCAGTTAGTTAGAGGCTTATTTCAGACATAGATAGATTCAACTTTAGTGTTTGAGTTTTATTTCAGTATTCTTAAACTCTTCTCAGTTATATATTCAGATAGTATTGGGTATTCCCCATCATTTCAGTTGATCTTATGTTTAAGCTTTCGCTCAGTATTTCTTGTTTCAGTTTATCTTTAAGGATGCTTATGATATGCCAACAGGGTTAGCTTGGGTTTACTCGTGATCCTAGGTCCCGTGTTTACGTCCAGGGGGTAGCCTCGGGGGGGGGGGACAAACTTGGTATCAGAGCATTAGGTTTAAGTTTACTAGGATGTCTGAAAAGCCTCACTAAGTAGAATCCTTTTCATGGGTGTGAAGTGCACCACATATAATGAGAGGGAGGCTACAAAGTGTTTTAGGAAACTTCACTTTCTTGATATTCTTGTCGTGCGTTGGTATGATCTCTCTTTCTAACCCATCGTTATCTGTTTTAGATCATGCCTCCTCGTAAAGCTTACGCAAGGAATGCGAATGCCTGCAAAGCTAACGCAACTGATCTCATATTTAAGCTGCCACACATTATTTCTTGTTTCAGTTTATCTTTAAGTATGCTTATGATATGCCAGAAGGGTTAGCTTGGGGTCACTAGTGATCCTAGGTCCTGTGTTTACATCTAGGGGGTAGCCTCGGGGTCTGACAAGCAAAGGCTCCAAAAATTGTACGTGTTTTGATTTTTGAATTTAAAACAACCAAGAACATTTTTATACCAAGCCCTTTTGAAGTACCCAGTAACGTCGCCGAACATGTTCGGTGTATCACCATCTGGATCTTAAGCTCACCGAAAATGCCTGAATAATGATCAAACCTGAAGGTTAATTTAGCAGACCTGATGGAGTCTTCTTAGTGCAATTCAGCGTATCACCTTTTGGATCTCTAGTCGCCGAACATGACAATGCAAGTTTTCACCAATTTCAGCTCAAAAGGTGGATAAGAAGCAATCCTCTTAATTCTTTAGGTGCATCACCTTTTTGGTTTGGCCTCACCCAATCTGCCCTTATTTATATTTCAACCTTTTCACCACCTGCACTTACAATGCACATTATTCGAAAGTAATAAAAACAAAAGTAAAGACTTGGGGGTTACCTCCAAAGAAGTGCCTTATTTAACGTCGTGGCATGACATAGTCCTCAAACTATAACAATCATTTTTGGGGTTCGGGATGGTATCACTGTGCAAAGTTACTTTTTACCTTGGATTTAGATGAGTGGCAATTTGACCCAGTTGGGTCTTCAGTTGCTTGATCAAAACTGAATGTAAAGTCAACACTTTGGTTAAAGTGGAGAAGTAATTTTTCAAATCTTTCAACACCTTATCGGATCCTTCAACCTTGTTGTTGATCTTTACAAGCATGTATTCCATCCGACTTCTTTCTAGACCAACTGGATCTTTTGAGCGTGGACGATCATAGGAGGCACATATCTATCTTTGTCCACTTCTCTATCTCTCCAATTTCCACCCCTCCAATCTTTTCAACCACCATCTCTATCCTTGTTACAACCTTGGTTCGCACATTGACATTGATAATTGTTGTGAGAAACCCCCCCCCCCCTACTTAATTTCCCAAGTATTAAACCTCTTCATTGTATAATGCCTCAAATTTGGCATCATCCAGACATTGCCCATTGGTGGTTCCAACCACATTCACTGACTTAATTCCACCTCCCATGGCATGTTAGGGAAACTAATCAATTTGGGTCATCATGTTGGCCATGTTTTCATCTCTTTCATGGTCCTTTTTGATTAGTTCTTCATGGTCCTTTTTGATTAGTTCTTTTCTCAAGCCCACTTGTAAAAGGGGTGCTTGGTCATTCCTAGTGTGCCATGCTTGGTTGACCTTAGTCATATCATCAAACAACAATGAAGTTACCTTATACGATTGTCTCATCAATCCACCATGGACTAATTGATCAGCCACACTTTTATTGACTGAATCAAGGTTCCAATAAAAGTATTGCAACAACAAATTGTCTGAAATGCCATATATTGGACATTGCAAGAGTAACTTCTTGAGCCTCAACCATATTTCATGTAAGGGATCACCTCCAAGATTTTTGAAATTTTAGATTTGGAGATGAAGGTCAACCATTTTCGAGGGTGGAAAGATTCATTCTAAGAACACCTCATTTAGCTCATCCTACGAAGTAATAAAATCATTTGGCAATTCTGCCAACCATATTGTAGCCTCTCCTGTTATAGAGAATGGAAATAGTCTCAACCTTATGGATTCTTGGGAGATGTTCTTGAACTGAAAGGGTCCACAAACCTCCTTGAAATTCTTAAGGTGCTCATAGGTATCCTCATGAGCTAGACCTCCAAAAATTCCTTTCATCTAAAGCAATTGGATCATAGTTCCAATGATGTGAAAGGAGGGATACTGACTGCTCCCGTGCTTTGAACGATATTAATGGGCATTTCATTTAAGTCACCCATATTGTCATTTTGACCATATAGTGACTATACTTGTCACTCCCATGGTCACTCATCCTGTCAACCTGCAAATCAGCTAATAACAACATAAAACAACCACTTTACTAAAAATAACAAAATTAAAATCTAACTTCTCAATTAAAATTCTCAACTACCATTCCCCGACAGCGGCACCATTTTTGATAACACTCAAATCACCCTCAAAACCAATTAAAAGAGTGAGCGATCCTAGTAAGTTAATACACAATGAAGAGTTGGGTCAATTACCATAGGGAATGGTATATCGTGGAGAATTCTTTATTGAGAGATTTGGACTTTAAATTAGCTCATTTGGAATAGTAAGAACAATTGGGTGGATGGTACCACCAACTTAATATAAAGATTTGTTGTCAATTATCGTAACTAAACTAAAATTTGAACGCAATCAAGAGTTAGTAAGCAATCTAAGGGTGCGAGGATTGGATATCACTGACATATAGGTAAATGTGTTACTCTATAGTGATGTGCATACATGAATAGGCTAAGTCATATTCAATGACGCTAATCATCTTTCGATCTCAAAGCATTTATGCCTATAATCGCCTTTCTCTCTCATCTAATGTCAATTCTACACAACCCATTACCTTAATCTATTCCCTCTTTCAAGAATAGGTCAATTAGATCCGGCCCATAACCTTTCTTTCAAGCAAGTCAAGGAAATTATACCTTAATTTCTAGTATTGAATTAATTACCCACTCTAATAAATCTCTTTCGAGCATCAACTTGAGATCGGAAGTAGATATTTAGTTTGCAACCTTAACCTTTAAGTTAACCCGATGATACTTAGACCGAATTCATGCATCAAATGCAATAAAACAGAGCATAGCACAGTACCCACTACATCAAATTAACACCCAACCGTATTAGAGCACCCCTAGATCTTGGGTTTCAGCCACCCATCACAGAAAAGTAAAGAAAGTATACCTTCTATGAAAGCAGCCATGGGTAACCTAAAATCAAGCAATTAAAAGTAAAACACTTTGGATTTAACTTCAAATTATTGAATTCAAGATTCAAATTGTAAAACCCCAAGAATACTAGGAAAAGTATTCAAAAACGTAAAGTGTTCTCCGGAACTCAGTAGTTCAACTCTCTAATCGAACTCTGTCAAAACTCTATCCTTTGGGCTCTTTATATTTTCCCAAAATTTGACCCAAAAATCCACTTCACAACCAACTCAACAATGTTAGTTGGGCTCACCAAACTCACTCAGCTAATCGCCCTTCATTCCCCAGCTCGCCTTTGTGATGCTCTAGGCTTAAGGTGTTTGAACCTCAATTGGCATATTCGATTGAGTTAGCCATTCTTGTTCAACGTATTGTCGAATACCACCTTAATCTGTCGTTTGAGCTTTACATCTTTGCCTTGCACATTGTCACTTTGGGTGATGCGCATCAGATCCACCTTTCTCATTTGGCATATCACCTTTTCTACTGGAGTTCGCCAACCTTTTTTATTAGATAAAAGTGCTAGGAACTGTCAAATTGGGTGAAGTCTATCTTAGTCGGTTATCCACTTTTCATGCTAGGTGATCAACAATGTTTATTTTACATTTCTTTTGCATTTTTGACCATTCTTTCAAGCTTTAGTCCATACCTTGTCTAATTTCCTTCATAGCTGCAAATCATCAATATTTGATTAGAAAAGGACTAAATTAGGCATTGATGAGACTAATTATTGAGCTGAATGGACCTTAAATGAGTGTGAATCTACCACTCATCATGCAACAATTGACGGAGTATGGATTATAACATCAAACATTGTAGAGTGCATCAATTCAATACTTGTGTCGGCAAGAGAAGTATTAGTATATCATTTCTTGGGAGGTTCGACAAATGTTAGGGTGTTTTTCCCTGGTGAGATGTTGAGTCGATTCCTTTCTTGTTGTACTAATTATTCATCGTTAGATAGAGAGGAATCAACTTAGACAACTTTACTATTTCAAACTTGATAGAGCACCTTGACCTACTCCTCTATATGAATCATAAACGTCATTATGTTTGTCATTGAGCGATACAAGAGCCAAGACCCAATGTAGTTTGTCCTTCATATTTAGAGGGACAAAAACATAATCAACTATATGTCATGGGACTGTAACATGCATTTGTATCCTTTGATGCATTCACATATAATGTGCTCTTCATAAACATCGCTTTTATCACGTTCTACATCAGCATATATAATGACCCTCCTGGTCATTTTTTTTTGTTTTCCAATCTTTTCAACATTTAAAGCTTTCCTGTAGTGACCTCAAGTCATTTATGACTTCCTGGGATTGTCAGTTCAGTCGTCGGGTTGTTCGTTTAGATTTTGTGCAAGTTAACATATTTTGGAGCCTTAAAAACTTGAACAGTTGAGTTCAGTCAAATGATTAGGAAGATGAACTCGGGATGCAATTCTAACAATTCCATTAGCTTTGGAATGACCATTTATGCTAGGGACATGGTTGGTTAGGGCCCCGAGACTTTTGTTGTGAGTTTGTGCCATCAGACATTTTAACTTTGAACCTTAAGCCAATGGTTGACTTTGGTCACATTCTTGGTAAATGTGCTCGTATGAAAATTTCTTTAGTGCAGTTAGTTTTGGAATGTCGAGTTTGGTCGAGAACAATCTTTTATGCGGTTCCCTAGGCTTCCTCTCTCATTTTGATCCTTTTTGTGGTTTTTAGCTTAAAACAAAACTTGAGTATGAGACCCATTTTTCATCAAAATAACATCGTATGGAAGTTTTGGTTTTTTTGTTGAGTTCAGAATATCGAATTCAACTGGGTAGCAAATTTTTTTATGCGCATCGGGTTTCGAACTAATCTCGGGCACCCTGTTGGAGAATTCAGAGTTTGAGCAAATCAGCTAAAGTGCTGATATTTGGTGCAGGCTTTTCACGACCAGAAATGACTTTTAGCGACCTGAATCTTTGCTATTTAAATAGCGATATTTCAACATCAATCCCCAACTTCAAAATGTAATTTATTGAGTTTAGTAGCTTTGATTGAGGCGTATCAAAGTGTTGGGGTCCGTGTTGATTGTGGCTACATTTTAGAGTGTTTGGGAGGTGTCGAAGACTCTCCATTTGAGGTATCTTCCTTCACAAAGGTGTTGCCTGCTCTATATTGTTTTCTTCCATTGATATTTTTCTTGCATGTGGTTGTTTGGGCTGTTCTGCGCATGGAATTGAGACCTATTTTGGGGCACAAGATTGGTAAGGCATTTAAGCCCATTTGATGAAGTCAATTTTGGGACTTCTCGTGCGGGTTCTACATTCCCATTTGACTCGATTTTAGATTCATTTCCAATTGTTGTGATTTAATGTCTAAATGTTCGTAATTAATTCTGATCGATAGTTTATTAGTGCGGTGGTGTTTCGGAAGTGGATAGCTCATCTGTGGTGCATTTAGAGCACTCGTAATCGACATTGAGGCAGGCTTCAGTCTACTTTCTTGATTGAGCTTCTTAGCTAATGCCTATTATAGATTTCATGTAATTTTAGATTGTATTTGCCGGATATTTAACTTTCCTATTGTTAATCCCTATTTTCTTGATTTGGTAGGATCCTTGGGCTTAGTATGGGTATAGGGATACTTAATTTAGGTTTGTAGCTTCTCTTGTGGTATAGATGATCTTGATTATTTTTGTTAGGATTTATACTTTGTGGCCTTAGAATAGGTTGTACCTTAGGTGCTTTAGACTGTGTTTTACCGCCTCATAGTTACAATTTTATCCCTAAAGGGAGAATATTCAGTTGATCTCCTTGCGTTGGTTCTTGGGACATTGGTTGCTCATCGTAGTTGTGGGTTGGTCCTACATATGCTCAGTCAGGGACTGGAGGGGTATGATTAGGGTAGGGTTTTGTCTCTTCAGTTTGTTCCCCGTTTTATTGATTTGTAATCTCTTTTTGATCCCTTCGCTTGTTGTTTAGCAGTAGGACTATTGTATCCTTATTGAGCTTATGATTATATTATTAGGCCCGAGGCCATATACGAGGACTAGTTGGATCTCAGGTTAGTACTTTATGTCTTGATATCATTGTTTGGTTGGCTGCGTATCTATTTGAATTAGAGTGCCTTGTTTGGAAACCGGTGATGATGCACATTGCATTGTTTGTTCATTCTCACAGATATGTGGTACGATCCTGGTGCATCCATAGATATATTTATCTTTAATGTTGAAATACAATTTTACTCCGCTCGATTCTAAATTGGTTTTAACGGCAGTGATAACATTTATCACTAAATTCCTAGTTTTTGAGATTACTACGCGTCAGGGATGTGCTCCTTTCCTACTTGTGATATTAGAGGCATCTGGGATGTGCTCAGTTTTAACTTGAATACCCGATGCATCGAAGCCTTTTCTTACATGCTATTGGTCTTACTTACGCCCTCAGGTTACTCTTGTAAGTTAGGCTGGGAGTTTACCATCTAGCTGGGTGGCCCTAATTTGCATGAGATTCTTTTCATGGTCTACACACCCCCGGGTCACTTTTGCTAGTTGGGCAGCTTACGTCCCTAGGAGTGGACTGACTGGCTGGGCGGCCTAGATTGATTTGTCACTTATGCTAGTTGGGCTGGGAATTTATTGAGTCATAGGTTATGGGTTTGGATGGTTATTGATGGTTTTATTGTGCACCATGCATTCATAAGCATGGCCTATCACCATTATACTTGTTTGTTGATTGCACCCTCCGATTTATGGGGTCTAGTTGGGTTGTATTTGCTGTTTGTACCTTCCAGGGTTATGGGGTCCGGTTAGGTTATTGTTTGACTATATTATGTTCTCTATTGTTGTTTCACTATTAGCTAATATACTTGGACTATAGAATTTTGGTTGAGGGCCCTCCTGGCCTTGGGTAGTTGAATTGGTATCTTAGTAGCTTACAAATAGGTTCTTAGCTTGCGTTCCAGCTACGTTCTCAACTTGACTTCTTACTCTTTGTACCCTATTTCTAGTCTTTTGCCTCTCTACTTTGGTATTTTATGTTTGTTTACTTGTGCATTGCTCTATTTATTACTTGTTGTTTATGCTTGTTTATCTTTTGAGCTCAATCGACAGTTTCCTAATGAGTAATGTTTTTGGTACTCATACTACAGTTCTACTTCCTACAGATTGTAGTTGAGTTATTGATGCTTATCGTCACCAACAACACTATCCTACAGTATGAGTGTCTACGATCGTCGATAATATAGTAACACAACCAAGGGTTGGGGTCGTGTCCCAAGGGAGCGGTTTTTGAGAATTGATAGAAAAATAAAATTCACATTCTAACTAGTCGTAGCTAAAGATATTAACGAACAAAAACATAGTAAATTAAAGGGGGGGACACGAAAGTGTCAAATATCAAATGGGGGTATTGTAACAAGTGATAAAACAGCAAAATAAACAAGAAAATCAAGTGTGGGGGAAAGGTTCTTGGGATGTGACCGCAATACAAGTTGAGATAAATCGTTGGGTACATGTTTTAAATGGAAATTTGCAAGACATAGTGACTAGGCTAAGCTTTAAATGGAAATAAGTTCCCTCTCGGGCAACTTACCCCGTTTCAAATGCGTTCCTCTCGGACACGCATTTGCCGCATAAAGACCAGCCTACGCCTTACCCCACTCACTCACTCGAGATGAGTATTAGGATATGGGACAAGGGCTCACCCTCTCGGGCTGAACCTCATGTCGACCCACTCCTTAGGCCATCAGTCTAGTGGTTTTAGTTTCGCCACCTCCCTCTCGGGCAAGCCGAAAACACATGGGTGGCTTTGTATTTACAACTACAAACCCTTTAGATTAAACCACAACCACTAGGTGAAATCACCATTAAAGTACATCTAACCTATCAGTAAGCAAGACCCAACAAGAATTAATACCTATATTTGCTAAATCACACCCTAAGAATGGGGGTTTTTAGCCACACATCAAGAAATAAGAAATTATACCTAACATGATAAAGAAATCAACAGGGTATAAGAAATTAAACCATGAATTAAGCTACGGAAGAAGAATAAAGAAGACCCACTTCCAACTTGGGGAAGATGAACTCCTTTCTTCAAGTATACAAAAAACCCTCTCCAAACTTGAGAGAAAAATATAGAAAAATACTGTAGACTAATAATAAGTTTTTACTCTATAATGTTGCACACTAAGACTACAATTCTAACTAGTATATATAGTTTTCACAGATTGTGCTGCGGAGGATTGTTCGACGATATTAGTCTAGATTGCTGATGAACTTGGTGATCTGCCTTTTGATCAGCTCATTGCCTTCAGTGTCTTGCCTTTAGCATCCTTGCATTCTGGATCATTGGGCGGTACAGTACTGCTTCGCGGAACTGATCGGCGACTCGCCGACTGCTCCTTTCCTCGCCTTTTGATCCACTTCCTTCAAGGCTTCGCGTACTGGAATGAAGGGCGGCTCATGTGGTTTTGGCGACTCGCCAGGTTGAACTCGGCGATCCGCATGATTCCATTTCTTGTTCTTTTCACCCCTATTTGCTCCGTTTTGCACCTAAGTGTCCATGCTTCCACTAAAAGTTCAAATACCAGAAATTTCAGCATTTTAAACAGGTATTGAGATTAAACAACCATTCAAGGACACTATTTCTATTAAAATAAACCCCTAAATGAGTCCAATTTGTGGACTTATCAACACCCCCAACTTAATCTTTTGCTTGTCCTCAAGCAATCTCAAGCTCAGCAGTTCAAATAGGGTGCCTCAAATAGTGCTACACAAGACTAAATCATGAATGCACACAAGAAGGCTCAATTTACTTATGCAAGGATCACTTGTGTACTCAAAGATTCAAATTGTGACACACCATTACAAAGATTCTCGTGCTCGCAATACTTGCTACTTGTGCAAGTTCAAGTTCAACAAAAGTATCTAAATGCCCTCACGTAAAAAATGATTCCATATTCACACACAGATATGAGTCAATTTAAGATCAGGAATCAGATACAACGCTAAGACTCAAAAAGAGGAATACAATGCATGTTTTCACCCATAGGTTTGCCCTTATTTTCCAACTGACTTTTGATTCGGCTTACTCAAGATAAAAAAGGTCTTTCTAAGGCTTGTAATGGGACTGAGTGCAAAGGTATGGTCATTTAGGCTCAATGACCTTTCCCTCGTGAGTTGTGGCATTTTCAAGGAATTCCCATCTTTTCCTTTATCAATTCTTTTTCTAGTGCTTCTAAGTCACCCTTTTTTGTTTTATTCTCCTCCGTGGATTGCTTGAAACCCGATTCCCTTCGTACTTTATTCCACTTTTTTTTTTAATTGAATTGACTAGAAGGGGTTCCATTTTTATGCAATACCATGGGTTAAGGGGGACTTTTCTTGCACTTCTTGACTTCTCCTTTACCCTTTCACCACACCCCCAACTTAGGCTTTTGGCCTAAGTTTGCTATTCGCTAAACCACAACTCAAAAGGATTGTAGGTAGTGGTTCAAGTAATGTCTAGGGTTCATCAAAAGAGTTTCACACCCTCACGGGTAAGCCACAAAAAGAGGTATATGTTAAATTGGTTCACACTCTTCAAAAGTTGCCTTATATCATCTCAAGAGGACACGTTTCTAAGTCAAACAGACTAACAGGGCAAAGTCTAGGTTTATTCATGCAAGGTTCAAAGTAAGCTAAACACAAAAGGCATCGATACTTCAGTCAAACAAGACTACACACGTTTGCTAATGTGCAACGGTCATCACAAGTGAATCAATTTGATAAATGGCTAGTCACAACGAGATGCAAAGAGTGCACATATTGTCTATGTAACTTCATTTGGCCTCGTTGTAGCCGTGCATTCATGTTTGTTCAATTGGGAGAACTATTCAAGTCATCGGTATTGATCGAAACCGAGACTCAAAGTTTTTTGTAAAAGAACAACCCCTTTCAACATAAGAGGTGGCAAATTTTTTTCGGAAGGATCAAAATATTTTCAATTAGAAAAACAGGAGCCATGAGTTCAAACATCCACAGAAAAGCAGTATTTAAAACACAAATTAAAGCAGAAAACCCAAATATATACAAAACAAAACATAAATGTCAACACAAAAGGTGTGGGCCTCACCCCACCACAAATAAAGAGTGTTTGACCTCAAATGCAAGTAATAAATATCCAAAGATTTGAAAGATAACTAAGAACAAAGAGGGAGGTAAAACGGTGATCCTGGCTAATCTATCACTCCATCTGTCTGGGCATCAGTGCCCAATCTGTCAACCTGGAATTTGATAATGGCCTCCGAAGTTTCTTCAGAAGATTCAACAGCAACTGACTTACTAAGATTGTCCAAGTCATGAGCCGCCAAAAAGGAGTGGATAGCTGTGAAGAATCCATGTCTCCACGAAGGAATAGTGGGGTCTCGGGTATTTGTTCTCTTACTGGCACTAGGCTTCTTGCCCTCATTATCCGTTTTGGGAGGATTTGTTTCCTTTGTATTTTTCCTGAAAGTTTTCGCTCTTGTTTGTCGGGGTGGCATATCTCTTCCAGCTACTTTCGGTCTAGCCATTTCTGCAAAGCTTCGAGAAAAAGTTAGAAAGTATTCAGACAAAAGCAAGGCAATTCAATTGAAAAATCACTTCGTTGAACCAGTTGGTAAAGTGCGCAACTACTTCGGCGGTTCGCCGAGTGCCTTTCATAGAGAAAAAAAGGGTGCAGACAAAGGGCGAACCAGAAGTCTTACAGCGAGTCGCCTAATGCTTTTGGCGATCAAAGGCTTCTCGCCGAAAGTTACAGAATTCATCATCATATTTGGTATTAAATGAAAGGAGAGATGGGGATTTAAGGCGAACCGCCGAGTGAGTCGGCAAGCTCGACCCAGCTCGCCAAATGACCCAACGTGCTTGCCTTTCACCCAATTTCCGATTCAACCCCGCAACCCCCGAAAACAAAATTAAGGCATACAAAACTCAAATTAGGCTTAGACCCACTGACAATTATGCACAACCCATGATTGTTTTATCCAATTTAAAGCATAACCTTCAGGAATTAACTATTTAACTTTGTACATGCAAAATTTGCGAACCTAACAGGCAAATGAATATTCTAATACTACCAGAGAGGCCCAACACACATCATCAAAGTAATGACATTACATTTGAGTATATATTTTGAGGAAAGGAATGCGGTGTTCGAAGTACCAACCTTTTATGCCGATCAAATGGATATTGAGATTCTAGTAGGCAATATAATCCCTAGTTCGAACACCAATCGATGACTAAAATGCCAGAGATACAAAGATAATGGAAATTACTTACTAGGTACAGATTTGCGAAAGTCAAAATCGAGTGGAAAATGGAAATTTGTCAAACTTTGAAACCATTGGCCTTTAAAATAGTCCAGTTGTTGCCCATTCAGCGACATTAGTCGAGGTCACCGAACCACGCGGCGACACGCCGATTAGTCACTTTCCTTGCCGAGTTTTATAGTGCCTCCATTTTATGTAGATGTCCAAATAGTGAACAATAGCAGGATCGCCAACCATTTCCACAATTTGCCAACTGGTTCTTCAGCTTGCCAACCTGCATTTTTCGACAGTTTCCTCATTTTAACCTGCAGAATCAACACACCATTATTCTAACATAATAATTGAAGAATATTAAAACCTTGGGTTGCCTCCCAAACAACGCCTTAGTTAACGTCGTGGCACGACGCAAGTCAGCACCCAAACTCAATTTTTGGGATTAGCCATAGTATCCCTAAGCAACCCCCTATTTTGTTGCGGGTGGAGATCGGGTGACGCATAGCCCATGAGATTCTTGAGCAGCTGGACAACTTTGGAATAAGACCAAATCATCCGCTTCATTCCTTCACTAGGCAACCCCCCGTTTCAAATGTGTTCCTCTCAGACACCCATTTGCCGCATGAAGACCAGCCTACGCCTTTACCCACTAAATCTCTCGAGCTGAGTGTTAGGATATGGGACAAGGGCTCACCCTCTCGGGCTGAACCTCATGTCGACCAACTCCTTAGGCCATCACTCTAGTGTCTTTTGTTTCGCGACCTCCCTCTCGGGCAAGCCAGAAACACATGGGTGTCTTTGTATTTACAACTACAAACCCTTTTGATTAAACCGCAAACACTAGGTGAAATCACCATTAATTTACATCTAACCTATCAGCAAGCAAGACCCAACAAGAATATCAACACATATTTGCTAAATCACACCCCAAGAATGGGGTTTTTAGCCACACATCAAGAAATAAGAAATTATACCTAACATGGATACCCATATTTGCTAAATCACACCCCAAGAATGGGGTTTTTAGCCACACATCAAGAAATAAGAAATTATACCTAACATGATAAAGAAATCAACTGGGTATAAGGAAATTAAAACCATGAATTAAGCTACGAAAGAAGAATAAAGAAGACTCACTTCCAACTTGGGGAAGATGAACTCCTTTCTTCAAGTCTCCACAAAACCCTCTCCAAACTTGAGAGAAAAATATAGAAAAATACTATAGACTAATAATATTTTTTTACTCTAAAATGTTCCACACTAAGACTACAATTCTAAATAGTATTTATAGTTTTCACAGATTGTGCTGCGGAGCATTGGTCGGCGACATTAGTCGAGATTGACGATGAACTCGGCGATTCGCCTTTTGGTCAGCTCATCGCCTTCTCTGTCTTGCCTTTAGCATCCTCGCATTCTGGATCATTGGGCGGTACAGTACTGCTTCACGAAACTAATCGGCGACTTGCCGACTGCTCCTTTCCTCGCCTTTTGATCCACTTCCTTCAAGGCTTCGCGTACTGGAACGAAGGGCGGTTCATGTCGTTTCAGCGACTTGCCAAGTTGAACTCTATGATCTGCAGGATTCCAATTCTTGTTTTTTTAGCCTTATTTGCTCCGTTTTACGCCTAAGTGTCCATGCTTCCACTAAAACTTCAAATACCCGAAACTTCATTATTTTAATCATGTATTGAGATAAAACAAGCATTCAAGGACACTATTTCTATTAAAATAAATCCCTAAATGAGTCCAATTTGTGGACTCATCAGTTATCGCCATTGATTTGGAGTCATGCAGAGTAGCTTGGAGTTTCACAGATTAGGGTGAGTTCCTAATGTTTGGAGCTACAAGTTATTGTTTATTTTGGCTAGGCTTAGTCTTTATATTGTATTCAAAGACAACCTACACTTTCCTTGTATTTGTAAAGGCCTTGTACTCCTAATTTGGATTAGATGATCTACTACTGACTTATGCCAGGTCTTGGGATAGTTCATATATATATATTTTTATTATCCTTTGTTTGCTTTGTTCTAAGCGCTTGCTTCTTTTTATTGGCTTCTACTTTGTAGTCTTTTGCTTATGGCTCAGGGCTAAGAGTTAGGCTTATCTACATGTGGGGTGTAGTAGGTGTTATCATGACCTGAGAAATTAGGTCATGACAGTTTGGTATTAGACCTCCAGGTTGACCGACATCATTAGTATGAGGGAAAATGCCATGAAGAGTCATGTAGGTCGGTGCAGAGATGTTTGTATACAATCATTGGGAGGCTATAGGGAATTCATAGGAAATTCTATTCTTGATTCCCTATCGTGAGCTTTCACTTTTATTAACCTTTAGAACTTCTTCTTTGGAATCTACTCTCCTCTAGATAGATAGCACAAAACATTTGATGGACGTGGATAGAGCATCAACAAATTCCACCAGAGTTTCCGCACATGATCGGTGAGAAGGCCTCAGTAGGGCATGGACCTTGAGGTCAGACGCTTCTTCATCATTCAGAGAGCTTGGGAAAAACCCACGATTTGACACAGTTATTTGCTACCTCGGTTCCTCGATATTCAATGTTAGGAGGTCTGAGCTTCTTCAAAGGTACACCTTAAGCAGGTGTGTTTCTGGGTGAGACATGTGCTTCTCATAGCAGAGTTGGGTTTAGAGGTCCTTAACAAATTTTGTCATCCATTTTCAATTATCTGATGGGATTTCTAAAATGGGAAGTGCATAGTCTCATATTGTTTCCATCAATCTAAGAGCTAAGTCAGGGGTTCATCAGAGGCTTGGCCTTTCCACTCCAATTGGCATTAGAGCATATGATATCAATGGGATCTACTTTTCCCAAGGTTGTTAGTCATGTGAGGGTTGTGGAGCATGCGCGCCTTAAGACTACCGGTGTCACGAGACAGGGGTACCCCCTAGATGTAACATGGTGTATAGAACCCCAAAGGACTCCATACTAGCCAATTAGTTCTCAAAACATAAGAAATAGAACAATAAGAGTAAAACCATAGTCCAAGTCCAAAACATTTTATAAAGAAAAGCGGAAGTCTAAAACTCATGTCTCATCATAGCCATCTAATACAATAGAATGAAATTGGGCCTATCCCATACATCATATCCAAAAGATAAAATACAAGAAAAGAAAGTGAATCAATAAAACTCGATCCATGAAGCATGAGGACTCACCAAGCTCGGGAAATCTCAAGAATCAACACTAGCCACGAAACTGGGAAACCTGTATGTCGGACCCTACATTTGGGAAAAATGTAGGCAAGAGTGTGCGTTAGTACAAACAATGTACCAAGTATGATAGCTATGCATAAACACATTTAAAACATTCTAAAAGGGACATTTCATTTCATGGCATGCAATTGACCAAGTTAAAAAAACATGATATAAGAAGTTTAGAAACATAAGTCATAGCATCATGCTCAATGCAAGCTAACATCATTCTTTAAGTCTTTTGAACATAAATGAGATACTCCTTGAGTAACCTTAGTTCACTTTTAGTATTGTTGTGGGAAAATTAGCCTTAACCAACATAGAGACCATGTGAGCTATAACATGATCCCTCGGTGTCTCCCACACCGAAAAGAGTTGTTCTACTTGCTTAAGGTAGAACCATGAACTTCTAGCCTAAGTGGATCCACTGACTAATCATCGTACGGTGGCACGTAGTTTGTGGGCTAAAGAGATTGTTACTAGAAACTCGGCCTCTACTAATAGGAGGGCTTCCATCTCAAGAGATTGCTTCTAGAAACTCGGCCTCTACTAACGGGGGAGCTTCTATCTCGCATCAATATCCACTCGGTGCTAAGCATAATTCCCATGGAATAGTCTTTTCTTACTTATTCTCATTATCCATGGAAAGGTGTCCTTGGAAAACCAATCGAAGCTAGTTTCATTAGAATAGCTCTTACTCTTTATGTGAGAAAACCTTTCACATCATGCTAGTATGTGTTTATGAGAATAGCCTTTCACAACAAAACATCAAACATCATCATTGACACTTTACTCTCAAAGCACCCTTAAACATTTACATAGTTTTCTTAAGATCTTGCATAAACTCATACTTTGCCCTTTCAAGGTTCGAAACTTACTTTCAATCACCAAATCTAGAAATCAAGGATTATATCACAAATTCATGTGATTCCATCACGTCATGAATTAATTCATAAAAATCCTCTTTGATAATCAACAACCCACATCATATTATCACAATTTGGAAAACATGGAGGTTTCATGGGTTCATAAGGGGAAACATCATACAATCATTTTAAATCATCAATTCATGCATATTAAAACATAACTCAATCATTAAGATCAATAATCAAGATAACCCATGGTAATTGAAGAAAACCCTAGCTAATTGGGGAATTCTACCTGTTGAAATAGAGGAATTTGGGGACTCCATGAATGAAAGAGATTCATGGATGAAAACTACCATACCTCAAGTACTAATACTAGACTTCAATAGAGGAATTGAAACCTTTCCTTGAAACCCTAGATGAATCCTTCTTCTTCTTCTCCAAGTTCTAGAGAGAGAATATTTGAGAGAAGATTTTGATCTTCTTTTGGGAATTTGGAAGAATGAAGTAAATGGGTCTAATTTGGGGGTAAAAAGACTTATGTAGGGGTCCTAAAGATAGGCAAAACGACATAGTATAGGAATTAATTAATTAGGAATAGATCCAAATAACCCTGAAAATAATTGCCAGCTGACCACGGATGAACCCCAGTCGACGGATCGTAGTTTGACCTACTGTCCATTCTGGGAACCGTCGTTGGTCATCAGAGACTTGGATTTTGGGTTTCGAACCACGGACCGTGGTAAGGCCAACTGTCTGTAGTTCTGGCCGTAATTATTGGCCCTTAGACCATTGCTAGGTAGGCCAACCACATACCATACGTACGGTCCGTGGTTCCATCTATAGGTCGTGGGTGGCCGGCATGGTTTGGTACCTGCAACATCTGGAAAGCTGCTATTTTGGCCTTTTTGATTATGGGGTGTTACAATATCTCCCTCTTGGGATCATTCATCCTCGAATGAGATTCTAGGCATATCTTAAATGAAAAAGACTCAAGACTAGCAGCCCATCATGCATGCAATTCATCAAAATGCAAATAACCAAGGACGAAACATCAACTCCAAGCTAAACATACTCAATGCATCATATGGAACTAGGAACTACATCTAACAACCTAATATGCATGAAATTTCATCATTTATCATATTCAATGGAGGAACTACCTTCTCCAAGCTAAAAGCATGCTCAACATCCTCTCATGGAGCCTTTAGGCAATTCATTCTCAAAAGCATATCTAATACATGTTCAACAATTATCTCATGAAGTATATAGGCAACTCATACTCAATGCACAACAACATGAGGAAAATAAATCATATAAGCCATTTCTTTCAAAACTTAAGTTTTTTCATAAACATGCATAACATAAGGAAATCATGGAAAACATATAGAACACATGACTCCTAAAACAAGGAATAAACCATGAGGAACTCATTACCTCAAGCTAGAGTAGGAGTAGAAGGAAAGAGATGAGGATATCGGGACATCATATCGGCCTCGGCCTCCCAAGTAGGTCCCTCAACTAAGTGATTCCTCCATAAGACCATAACACCATCACGCGGAAGCAACTTCCTTGTTTCTTAACTTCTTGACTTGCCAGTCTAAAATCTCAACCGGAACCTCTTCATAGGAAAGATTTTCTTTAACTTCCAAACCCTCTAAGGAAACTATGGATGTCGGATCACCAACACATTTCTTCAACATAGAGACATGGAAAACCAGATGCACCGATGCCAACTCATTTGGCAACTCAAGCTTATAAGCAACCTTACCAACACTCCTCAAAATCTGATATGGGCCTACAAAGTGGGGACTAAGCTTCCCTTTCTTACCAAACCTCATTACACCCTTCATGGGTGAGATTTTCAAGAAAAATCCAATCATGAACACCGAATTCAAGATCCCTTCTTCTAACATCGGCATATGACTTTTACCGACTTTGAGCCCTTTTCAACCTTTCTCTTATAAGTCAAATTTTCTCAATGGCCTTATGAACTAACTCGGGACCTATTAGGGCAACTTCACCTGCCTCAAACCAACCAACAGAAGACCTAAACCTCCTACCATAAAGAGACTCAAATGGAGCCATATCAATACTCGAGTGATAATTGTTATTATAGGCAAACTCAATCAATGGCAAATGGTCATCCCAATTACCCTTACAATCAATCACACAAGCTCTCAACATGTCTTCCAAAGTTTGGATAGTACGCTCCATTTGCCCATCATTTTGGGGATGAAAGTCCGTACTAAGCTTAACACGAGTACCAAGACCTTTTTGGAAAGACTTCCAAAACTGAGAAGTGAATAGAGTACCACGATCAGAAATAATGGACAAGGGCACTCCATGCAACCTTACCTTCTCTCTCAAAAACAACTTAGCATAATCTTCCGCCGAATAAGAAACCTTGACGGGAATAAAATGAGTTGATTTTGTCATCCTATCTACTATAAACCAAATCGAGTCATGTTGTCACCGAGTACGTGGCAACCCTACAATAAAGGAATACCAATGTCTTGGGAAAAACCTCCTGGTTTCTGATGCTCAACCTTCACTTGTTGACAATTAGGACACTTAGCCACAAATCTCGCAATATCCTTTTTCATCCCATTCCACCAATTGATCTCCCGCAAATCACGGTACATCTTGGTGCCTCCCGAATGAATAGAATATCGAGAACTATTTGCTTTCGACAAGATCTGTTGCCTTAAGTCATCAACATCTGGAACACATAAACGACCTTGATATTTAAGCACACCATCTCCTTCTTGGGAGAAATCCTCAACGGGCTTTTTGAGCACCGCCTCTTTCAACTCGGCCAAAATAGGATCAAGACCTTGCTTCGCCTTCACATCCATCACAAAGGATGATTCGGACCAATTATGAAACATGACACCACCCTTGGTAGAGTCCACTAATTGAACACCTAATCGAGCCAACCTATGAACATATCGAACCAACTCTTTTTTTCATCCTCAACATGAGCAACACTATCCATGGATAGTCGACTAAAAGCATCCGCCACCATATTTGCCTTACCAGGGTGATAGAGAACACTCATTTTGTAATCCTTCAATAATTCTAGCCACCTTCTCTTGTGGAGATTCAAGTCCTTTTGGTTGAATACATATTGCAAACTCTTATGATCGGTGAAAACATCAACATGAACTCCATACAAATAATGCCTCCAAATCTTTAAGGCAAAAACAACCACCGTTAATTCAAGGTCATGGGTAGGATAATTCTTCTCATGGATCTTAAGTTGCCTTGAAGCATATGCAATAACTTTACCATTTTGCATAAGCACACATCCCAACCCAATTCTAGAGGCATCACAATACACCACAAAACTATATGTACCTTCCGGTAAGGTCAACACCGGAGCGGAAGTAAGTCTATAATTCAACTCTTGGAAATTTTTCTCACAAGCTTCCAACCATATGAACTTAGCCTTCTTTTGAGTCAAAGTCGTCAAAGGAGAAGCAATGGAGGAAAACCCCTCAACAAACCTTATATTGTAACTGTCCAAATCCAAGAAGCTTGTAATATCAGAAGGAGATAGAGGTTTAGGCCAACTCTTGATCTGACTAGGATCTACCTCAATACCCTTACTCGAAACAATGTGACCAAGAAAATGTAACACCTCACTTTTTGAAAGAACTAGAAAGACGTAGAATTGGAAAGAAACCATTTTTGTAAATAATCAAATTTGGAAAGTTTGACAATGTTAAACTAAGTATGAGTTTTTGGTCGACTAAAAACAACCATAAATACTAGATCATGATTATTTAGGTGTTCTACCAGATACCACAGGAAATATCATTGAATTATCTTTCCAACGCCACCGAGTTTGCTTAGTTTGGAGTTCGTATGAGGGAGATATGTCCATCCGAAGTTGGGTTGCCTAGACAAGGAAAGTCAAAACCGGATTTTAGAAGGATATTATGGTCTTTTCACTACCCAATTAATTAAGTTCGTTTTTGGTAATTAAATTGGGGACAAAACTGATTGGATTCAGTTTACGCTTCATAAAAATAAGTTAGGGTTTTGAGAGAAGAGAAAAGAAGAGGAGAAAAGAGGAGAGGATCAAGGCGTTCATCGAGGTTCTTGTGTTTTGTCGTGGATTTTCGCCATGGGTTTGATCCCTAAGAGGTATGTAACCTTCCATAGTGTTGGGTTTGTTCACCCACATGCCAATCATGTTAATATCAGCGTTAAGTTCGTTCTAGAAAGTTGAAGGTTTGATGTTCTTGAATTGTGTTCTTGAAATTGACTTTCGTTCTTGAGTTAAGATGAGATTGATGAGTTCTTGAGGAAATTGTGTCAATTTTAGAGTTGTATTTGCTTAGATTCTTAAGTACATGTAGTGGGTATCTGAATCTAAAAAGTAATTGAAAAAAAGAACCAAGTTTAGGCGAATTGGGGTTAGAAAATGAAGAAGGAAAAAGTCAGGAGAATCTGGGTACAAGGTCCGCGACGCGGACCGGTTCCTCAGGATAGGAAATTTTCTTTCTGCGTCGCGGAGCTGTCACGGACCCTTCTGCCTCAAAAAAGTTTTCGTGACCAAATATTTTAATACATCTCCGTGTCATGGACTTGCTTCCAAACAGTGATTTCTTGATCGTTTCTCATGTTTAACTATCTAAAAACACTCCTAAACATCCTGAGATCTTTCCTATCACAAATCACAACCTTGAATTAATAAATCAAATTCAAGGTAGAGTTAAGAGTTAAGATTTTGAGAATTCTTTCGAACATTCTAAGAAAGTCCCTTTGAGTCCTTTTGTGGAGTCTTCTACACCTTCTAGTTACTTGTTTCAAAACTCGAGCAAGTGAGTATGAGAATGAGGAGAATGTTTTCAAGAGTCTACTTTATCATCACGATATCCTTCATATCATGAACCATATCTCTTGAATTCATAATCCACATTCAAGAGAGAGTTAAGAGTAGAGTTCAAGAAAGTCTTTGAGTTCATTTGTGAATCCTTTGATATCAATTATCAATTTGAACTAAGTTTTTGGCAATTGAGTATGAGGATGAGAATAGTCATATACACAAGTTCCATATTATTATGTAGACCCTCGAGTCGAGTCGTTCATGCCTATAAATTCTGCATGAACTTCGTAAAATGAGCATCTTTGAGAGGAGTAGTATTTCAAGTTCTAAGTCTTGAGTATTGAGTTCCTAACCCTTTTAAGATCATATTACTAATCATGGAACTATTACATGTTACCCATGAAGTCTTTGAGTTGAGTAGTTCATGCCCATAATTCCACATGAACCATATAAGTCGAGCAGTCTTGAGATGAGAAGTATCTTTGAGTCCTTGAGTCCAGTAGTTCATGCCCATAATTCCGCATGAACCCTTTGAGTGAAGCATTATTGAAACGAGTATTATCATTGAAGTTGTTGAGTTTCGAGTATTGGGTTCCATGTATGGTTATTCAAAACCTTGACTTGAGTCGTTCACGTCCATAGTTCGGCATGAACCTTATTTTGAGAAGTCTTTTACAAATGTTTATAAACTTTTTTTAAGACTTTAGCACTTGAGTTGAGAAAGAGTAGAGTCGAGTTCATTTTCTTTAAAATGATATATAGGAACTAAGTATTCCCAAGTTACATGTTTTCACATTTGAAAGAGGAGGAAACTGAGATTTCCAAAAGAGTTTTAAGCAGACATCTCTTTTAGAGAAAGATTTTGAGTAATAATCTCAAACCACAGAAATAGTTATGTTTTTAAAACATATGAGCTGAGTATATTTTGGGTGTAGTATTGAGCACCGATATGGGAACGAGTTCAGATAACTCAAGTCTCCATAAACCATGTAGCCGACGTGGGTAGAAAGGGTCATACTATTTAGATGATTCCTTAGTGCTTTTTATCGAATAATTTATTTTTATTCAACGTTTTTCATTTGAGTTAAAGCTTTGTAATTGAGTTTTCATGAACTTTTATTCAGGTTTTAGCTTTGTATGCTTGAGTTAGTGTTCCGCTTGTAGTCAGCCAAGATGAGGGTTCGCTTGGGGACTAGAAATAGTTCTTGAGTGCCGGCCATGTCCAGTGTGTAGGCTCGGGTTGTGACAAACTTGGTAGCAAAGCCAGGTTTCAAGAGTCCTAGGGTCTCTATGAAGCCGTGCCAGTAGGGTCTTGGTTATGGTTGTGAGGGGCCCATTTCTATAAACGAGGGACTCGAGACATTTAAGAAAAGTTTCCCCTCTTTCATACTCTTAATCGTGCAATAGAGCTCAGTCATAGAGATTTATTCATACTCATGCGTTTCTCAGATTCATTCGACTACCCATCATACTAGAGGTGGTTGAAAAGTGAAGTGTAAAGATCCTTATGGGTGAGTTGTTCTTAGCAAGAGTCTTGAGAAAGTCATGAGACTCCAGAGGGGCTTGAGAGAAGCCCAAAAGTAAGTTAAGTGTTCAGTTTCAGAGGAACGCACCCATAATTATATGAATCGTGCATTTGAGCTAAAAGCGAGTTGTACTCTTTTCCTTAAGCCTTGTCTCACCTGAGATCCTTATGAGGAGGTATTTTTAGAGCTTGGGTAATATTTCCACCCAAAAAGGTAGCATGAGTTACGATATCATGAGCAGTAGTAGTGAAACAACCCATTGTTAGAGGAAAGTATGCAGAGGTTTAGTAATCCTAGAAAGGGAGATAGTGTTTTGAAGCGCTATATTACTATAGTCATGCACCCAGTAAGTTATTGATGAGGAGTTTTCCCTTATGGGTAGAGTAAGAGTTTCTAGTCAAGATGAGATAGAGTATATATTTGTTAACCAGAATAGAGTTGATGTCGATGTGCCATCGTATTAGAGGAGACTAAATTCATTTGTTAAATAAGAGAGAAGAGTATTTATGAAGTGATAGATCTAAGCTAGGCTTTTGATTTGCTTGAGACGGTCATGATGTTTAGAAGGTTATAGAACTGATCAAGTAATGAGGTATAGTATGGTAGGCGAGCAATCATATTGATATTCGAGTTTCGTAATAAACATTAAGCTTGAATTTGAGATGAGTGTCATGATCGAAAGAATGGCAACATGAGGGTGATAATTTTATTCTTGAAATTTGATCTAGAAGACTTGACATAGAGTAAGTGAGAAATTGAGGTGATAAGCTGCAATAAATATGAGTGGTACAACTAAGACCCTAACCTTTAGATAAGGGTAGTAAAGTGTGGCTAAGTCACAAGAGTAACAAGAAGCATTAAGAGGTGTACTAAGAGGGTGCGTAATCAAAAGAGGTTAAGAGAAACACCTTAGAAAGAGGTCTTAGTACCTACCTATTGAGAGTTCGGTAGTCATGAAATAACCTTCTCCCGAGTGTTAGAGTGAAAGAAGATGTAGACAAGTTTAGAGTTAATGGAATAGGTCCATAGATTTCAAGTGTCAGCTTTAGACCTAAGGGGGAGATGACAAGATGAGAAATCAAGTCAAGTGTTTGAGAGTAAGATAGTAACGAGTTCCAAAGAGTTTGGGGGATATCTTTTTAGAGGTCCTTTTAGTAGTGGGGTGATGTTATAAAGAGAAGGTTAATGATCTTATCATGATAGTGATGGTGTGTTTATTCTGTCTAAGGTTATTAATGAGGTGGTAGAAAAATATGGGGTTTTCTATGAGAAATAGTTAAATGGGAGCCGTTAGTTGGTTTCGAATAGTAATGCGGACAATTCTAGTTAGTATGGCAGAGATGATAAGAGTAATCCCGTCTCGTACCCAGTCAGTCGTCATTCGAGGATGAATGATATCAAGGGGGAGATATTGTAACACCTCACTTTTTGAAAGAACTAGAAAGACTTAGAATTGGAAAGAAACGATTTTTGGAAATAATCAAATTTGGAAAGTTTGACAAAGTTAAGCTAAGTATAATTTTTTGGTCAACTTCAAACAACTATAACTCCTAGCTCAGGATGTGTTAGGTATGCTACCAGATACCGTAGGAAATATCTTTGAATTATCTTTCAAACGCCACCGAGTTTGTATGAGGGAGATATGTCTATTCGAAGTTAGGTTGTCTAGATAAGAAAAGTCAAAACAGGATTTTAGAAGGGTATTATGGTGTTTTCACTACCTAATTAATTAAAATACATTTTTGGTAATTAAGTTGTGGACAAAACTGATTGGATTCAGTTTACGCTTTATAAAAATAAGTTATGGTTTTGAGAGAAGAAAAAAAAAAGGAGAAAAGAGGAGAGGATCAAGGTGTTCGTTGAGGTTCTTGAATTTTCTCACGGATTTTCGCCATGGGTTTGATCCCTAAGAGGTATTTAAGCTTCCATAGTGTTGGTTTTGTTCACCCACACGCCAATCATGTTAATTTCAACATTAAGTTCGTTCTAGAAAGTTGAAGGTTTGATGTTCTTGAATTGTGTTCTTGAAATTGACTTTCGTTCTTAAGTTAAGATGAGATTAATGAGTTCTTGAGGAAATCATGTCGATTTTAGAGTTGTGTTTTCTTAGATTCTTGTGTACATATAGTGGGTATCTGAAACAAAAGAGTAATTGAGAAAAAGAACCGTTAGGCGAATTGGGTTTAGAAAATGAAGAAGAAAAAAGTCGGGTGAATCTGGGTACCAGGTCCGCGTCGCAGACCTGTTCCTCAGGATAGGAAATTTTCTCTCCGCGTCACGGAGCTGTCACGGACCCTTCTGCCTCAAAATTTATTTCGCGACCAAATATTTAAATGCATCTCCGCATCGCGAACTTGCTTCCAGACAATGATTTCTTGATCGTTTCTCATGTTTAACTATCTAAAAACACTCCTAAACATCATGAGATCTTTCCTATCTCAAATCACAATCCTTGAATTCATAATTCAATTCAAGGAAAGTTAAGAATCAAGTCAAGA
>NW_006238948.1:742130-789351 GCF_000226075.1 Solanum tuberosum | reverse complement strand
AAAAGTTGAGATTTTGAGAATTATTTTGAACATTCTAAGAAAGTCCCTTTGAGTCCTTTAGTGGAATCTTCTACAACTTCTAGTAACTTGTTTCAAGACTCAAGCAAGTGAGTATGAGAATGAGGAGAATGTATTCATGAGTCTACTTTATCATCACGATATCCTTCATATCATGAACCATAACTCTTGAATTCATAATTCACATTCAAGAGAGAGTTAAGAGTAGAGTTCAAGAAAGTCTTTGAGTTCAATTGTGAATCCTTTGAGATCAATTATTGATTTGAACTATGTTTTGAGTAAGTAAGTATGAGGATGAGAAGATTCGTATACATGAGTTCCATATTATTATGTAGACCCCTCGAGTCGATTCGTTCATGCCCATAAATTCTGCATGAACTTCATAAACTGATCATCTTTGAGAGGAGTAGTATCTTCAAGTTTTAAATCTTGAGTATTGAGTTCCTAACCCTTTTTAGATCATATTCCTAATCATGGAACTATTACATGTTACCCATGAAGTCTTTGAGTTGAGTAGTTCATGCCCATAATTCTACATGAACCCTATAAGTCGAGCAGTCTTGAGATGAGAAGTATCTTTGAGTCCTTGAGTTGAGTAGTTCATGCCCTTAATTTCGCATGAACCCTCTGAGTCGAGCATTCTTGAAATGAGTATTATCATTGAAGTTCTTGAGTTCTGAGTTCTTGAGTTCTGAGTTGTTGAGTTTCGAGTATTGGGTTCTATGTATGGTTATTGAAAACCTTGAATTGAGTCGTTCACGTCCAAAATTCGGCATGAACCTTATTTTGAGATGTCTTTTACAAATTTTTCTAAACTTGTTTTAAGACTTAAGCACTAGAGTTTAAAAAGAGTAAAGTCGAGTTCATTTTCTTTAAAATGATATATAGGAACGAAGTATTCCAAGAGTAAATGTTTTCACATTTGAAAGAGGAGGAAATTGAGATTTCAAAAACAGTTTTGAGCAGTTGAGTAACATCTCTCTTTAAAGAAAGATTTTGAGTAATAATCTCAAACCATAGAAAGAGTTATGTTTTTAAAACATATGAGCTGAGTATATTTTGGAATTAGTATTGAGCACCGATATGGGGACGAGTTCAGATAACTCAAGTCTCCATAAACCATGTAGTCGACATGGGTAGAAAGGGTCATACTTTTTAGATGATTCGTTAGTTCTTTTTAGCAAATGCTAGTGGATCCACTTAGTTGAGAGGTCTTATACCTTGGAAAAGTATAGGACAGTTCTGGCAGCATGGGCGAGACGTTGTATCTTCACATAGCTCATAGTGATGGTTGTCGGTTAGAGAAGCTCTCATAGAGTTATATTGTATTTTTATATACACTGAGTATTATTGTATTTTTCAATACATTGAGTTGCTATCTACAATTTTACAACTTTCCATATATATTGCATATTTTACTATTGCTTTATCCTTTAGTACCTTCAGTTGAGTATCTTGAGTTGAGTATCTTGAGTTGATCTGTGCATTGTGTCGAGTACCTTACTGTTGAGTTTCACTGAGTTGAGAACCTTATTACTGAGTTGAGTATCTTAATGCTTGAGTACTTCTAAGTTGAGTAAGTTTGAGTAGTTTTCAATATCCTTGAGTATTCCTTGAGTTGAGTTATTTTGAAAAGAGGTAAGTATGCTTCCTTTTTATCAAGTTCAAGCTTATGTTATGCTTTAGAATTCCCCTTACATGCCCATACATTCCACGTACTGAGCCATTTGACCTGCATCATTTCATGATGCAGATACATGTATTCAGGGTCATCAATAGGAGCTTCGTTGATACCACATGGAGTTCAAGTTTTCTATGGTGAGCCTCCTTGCTTCCGAAGGGTTACACTTTTACTTTCAGTTATATCAGTTGTTAGGAGATCGTGGGTCTTGTCCTGACATCCATATTTGTCATTTAGAGGCTTCATAGATAGACTGTAGAGTTTCAGAAATCTGTTCATTTATTTTATTAAATGTTTTAAATACTTAAGTTGCCTATTTTATGGCGGGTTGAATAATTTGTTTTTATTCAGAGTTTTTCATTTGAGTTAAAGCTTTGTAATTGAGTTTTCATGAATTTTTATTCAGGTTTTAGCTTTGTATGCTTGAGTTAGTTTTCTGCTTGTAGTCATCCAGGATGAGGGTTTGCTTGGGGACCAGAAATAGTTCTCGAGTGCCGGCCACATGTAGGCTCGGGTCGTGACAGAAAAGCTACGGACCTTAACCAAAATTCACATTTGCTAAACTTTGCAAAAAGTTGTTGGTCCTTAAGAATGTGCAACACAATTCTCAAATGGTCAATATGCTCATTCTCACTTCTTGAATAGATCAAAATATCACCCATAAACACAATCACAAACATATCAAGGTATTGTCTAAACACCCTATTCATCAAATCCATAAACGCCACCGGAGCATTAGTCAACCCAAACGACATTACCAAAAACTCATAATGACCATACCGAGTTCGAAATGCCATCTTCAGAATGTCATCTTCTTTCACCCTCAATTGGTGATAACCCGATCGAAGATCAATCTTAAAGAAATAACTTGCTCCTTGAAGTTGGTCAATCAAATCATCTATCCTTGGAAGAGGATACTTGTTCTTAATGGTCACCTTATTCAACTGACAATAGTCAAAACACATATGAAGAGAAGCATTTTTCTTTCTAACAAACAAAACTGGAGCACCCCATGGAGAGATACTTGCTCGGATGAAACCTTTATCCAACAAGTCTTTTAATTATTTTTTCAACTTCTAACAAAATTGGAGCACCTCATGGAGAGATACTCGGTCGAATGAAACCCTTATCCAACAAATATTTCAATTGTTCCTTCAACTCTACCGGAGTCATTCTATAAAGAGGAATAGAAATAGGTTGTGTATCTCGGAGAATGTCAATACTGAAGTCTATTTCCCTCTTGGGAGGAATACCGGGTAAATCATCTAGAAACACTTTCGGAAACTCATTTACAATGGGGACCAACTCAAGAGTAGGGGTTTCGTAATCTACATCCCTTACCCTAACTAGATGGTAAATACAACCCTTAGAAATCATCTTTCTAGCTTTGAGACAAGAGACAAACTGACCCTTAGGCATAAAATTTACTCCCTTCCACTCTAGGATAGGCTCATTTAGGAATTGAAACTTGACTACACGAGTTCTACTAGAAATAGAAGCATAACAAGAGTGCAACCAATCCATACGAAGAATAACATCAAAATCTAACATATCAAGCTCTACTAAGTCAACAATAGTAACTCTATGGGATAAGAAAATGGGACATTTCCTGTAATGACCTGATTTCGTTGTTAGGGAAAAGCCAATGGTGAAGGAGTTGGGGACAGAAAACTTTTGAGTAGTAACTTGGGATTTCCTAGCCTAGTCCAGATTTGGACAATATCAGAGTCAGGCGGGTCTAGAGAAATCTGGTAACAATTGGGTGATCTAATTATGATTTTCATCACATGAGTAGATAGCTAAGACGTTAAGGAACCCATACGACTTTCACTACAAGAAAAACAACCTCTAAGGAAGGGAAAAACGGTCAATAAAAGTCCAAATCTGGTCCAAATTGAGAAATAGTGACGGAAAAATACTGGTCGCAACCCGTCCTAATAGTTTCCATCGCAAAAGCTTAACAATGACAAGTTCAAACATCTGGTCGTTAAAAATCAATAGGGACGGCAAAAAAACTAGTCGTTACAATATATTTAGAGACGGCATAACTCGTCCTAAATAGATGTTCTACATTAAGAGAAGTATTTATTTTCTTGTTGCTAAACCTTTTTCGCGACGAACAACTAACTGGTCCTAGATTATACTTTAGAGACTAGCAAATACCTGGTCCTACATTATACTTTAGAGACAAGCAATAACTGGTCCTTGATTGATCATTAGAGACGAGCAATTACTTGGTCCTAGATGATCATTTGAGACTAACAACTACCTGGCAATAGATTAATCATTAGAGACGAGCAACTATCCTATCTCTAATTGACCACTAATGGTCCTAGAGCTTGATATCACAAAATTATACATTTCATCAATAAATATAAATTGCTACTGAAGATGCAGATACAAAAATATGATATATGTGTCCAGAAAGAGAGAGATCTGATTAAGCACAATAATAAGTTTACATTCCATGATGTTGGTTTCAACATTTGCTTAAAAAATACTTAACTAACATTTGGAGCTAGACTATGATATAAAGTTTTGCATGACATCCGTAGCAAAATAATGATGAGGTTGTGCATCTTCTAATATTCCATCTTGACTTGAACTTAAACCTTAAAAATCTTCAAAAAATTTAAAAGACGATAAGTAACTATTTGTATAGTACGTGTAAATCTAACACTAGATTAGGTATACGACTCACCCCAAAGTAGTTTAAATTTCATCAAGTATTATCCAGAAACATCAACAAAGCTGCAAAATATAAGAAAAATTAATTAGAAAAGCTTTAAGATGCATTAACCAACAATTTAACGTCTGTTTCTAAAAACCAAACAGAGACAAAAATAAAAATTGGGAAAAAAATTAAAAATACAGAGAAGTTGATTTGTTATGCAGAAAATTAAAAACAAGAGGCATGAAAGGTTGTGCGCAGCTTTGCAGAAAGTGTGTAAAAACTAAAGGAAGAAGAAGTTGTGTAGAAAATAAAAAAAAAACAGAGGATGAAGAGTTGTGCAACAATGGTTGATATAAAAAATGGTGGAAGAAGGTGTGCACCCGTGGTACTGTCGGAACCAAAGGAAGAAGTTGCGCAATTGTGGAAAATTTAGAAATTAATGTATTAAGTTAAAAATGTTGTGTCTTTTTAAAAAAATGGTGACGCATCAGTATCTCACCCCATTGCATTCTTCACGCCTCTTGTCTTCTCTCTCCATTTTCATCCCTAAATTATTTAATTTATTCAACAAAGTAAGGCTACATAGGCAAAAAAGAAGCAAATATCTTGATAAATGTTTGACATGACAGTAATTTTAATCTAATATATCGATAAAATACATCTCTCCACTTTTTTTTTCCAGAAACTAAATATCTTTATTAAACACGAGTAAGTTCATTACAATGCCATGACAAAGTTAAATCACAATTTAGCTATCTAAATCAGTATAATTAAGCCTAATCTTAAGGTATAGCGCAATAGATGAAACCATAAGACCTTGAATTAGGAGTTAAGTTACATGAGTAGCTCTAATGCCCTTGAATTAGGAGTTGAGTTTCATGGGTAGCTCAAACGCCCTTGAATTAGAATCGAGGTGCTAATGTTTACATGATTCCAATGGGAGCTTATGTGTATTCTTTTTGGCGTGAAAGAAATAATAGGATCTTTCAGCAGGAAAGGAAATCTGAAGATGCTATTGTGAAGGTTGTTATACATGGAATTTATTATTAAGAAAACATGGTGCCTATGTTATTCATTCATATTACTATGCTTAAAACATACCCTATTTGAACCTATGCTAATTTTGAACAGAGTGTTGGTGTTTTATTATACATGAACATAATCATTCTTTACATCTTTTTGCTTCTCTTCTAAATTTTTGGAACAACAAGCTCAACATGACTTCCTTAGAATGCAAAAATGAAATGTATAGCTCACCATGCAAACAACAAAGGTAATGAAGTGTATAGCTGAACATGCAAACAACTAAGGTATTAAAGATGAGATATTAGTAGTTTTGAATTTGAACGACTCTTATCTTTTGAATTCGAACGATACTTATCTTTTTCATTGGGAGTGTGTAAATTATGTTAGATCCAATTAGATGTTGTACGAATTATGACAACTAGGACAAACTAAAGATCTAATGGATGATCTGCATAAAAAAGTTTCCCCTACCGGTTTAAAAGTAAAGTACAAGATTAGCAAATAAATGCAATTGAAAAGATCACTTATTGTACTCACTGGTTGGTGATCAGAGCTCTAACTCATTAACTCTACAAGCTTAGTCTCTTTTTCTGGAAATTTTTTTCTGATATTGTCCTCTACATATAACAACAGGACCAAATGACAAGGGTCTCAAGATTTATGATCCAAGTTATCTTAACATGGAACCTTAGGTCATCAATATGTTATATTGATGGTGATGCTGGGATCCTTAGATATCGAGGTTACCATATTGAAGAGATGGATGCGTGAAGTTCCTTCTTTGAAGTGGCATATTTTTTGTGTAAGTGTTTCTCATTATAATTTTATATATGTTTTAACTTCTAATGTGCTGGCAGATTGATCTTTATGGTGTCTGGATTGATTTCTATGGGAAGTAAACAATCTCTTGAAATATTTCCTAGAAGTAACTTAACTATTTATCAAAATGAATGATCAAAGAAAAAAATTGTAATAATGTTGAAGGTTTTCTTTTTAATAAAATGACAAATAAGGACAGCAAATGTTCCCTCAAACCTATAGACTGTATCAGTGGAATAGAATTAAGACTAGATGCGAATATCAACAAATGGATGTAACTTAATGAATAAGCATGAAGTGGATCATCTTGAGAGCTTGTTGTTGTTACAGAAAAAAAATGTATAGGTGTGAAATTATATTTAAACGTTGGAAGAACCTACAATGCTGTAAACTTTTTTGTTGGTCTATAAACATAGAAATTACTAAGCAATACTGATGCACCTTCTTTGTTTGGTGAGTTTGCCCACTAGTTGTCTTGTGTGGTCTATTTAAGAAATTTATCTTCAGTCTAAATTAACTATAAAAGCTAACTCAAAAGGCGAGGATTTTCCAAGAACATATAAAGAGACCTCTAGAGAAACAAATGCCCCCCTACCCGACTCCAAAACAAAAAAGAAGAAGAATGAAATGGAAAATATGTTGCTCTATACATCGAACTTTTGTGCTGGTTTATCCTTTCTTTTGTGTTTATTGAAACTTTAGTGTATGGTAATTTACCATTTGAGAACTAGCTGTTAGACTGGAAGTTCACAGTTTCAAGCCATTCAACAGATCAACAAGGACTCTTGATGAACCCATACTTTATGTTTCTAAGAAAATTTTAGTTAGTTTTTATTCAGATTTGACACTCGCAAATGCTTCCCATGATTTAGAAAAGATGAAAAGTTGGCATGTATCCTTTTTCTGTAGAGTAAAAGAGCTACTTCATGAGTAAAAGGTTCACAATGAGTTCAATCTATAGTGACAAATAAAAGTATTCACTACTGTTTACAATACCTTCATTCACTTCTATTGCTACTTCAGTTCCAAAATTTCAGAATTGAAGATATAAACAAATATTCTATCCATAAATAATTAGCTTTATAAAAATCGATACGCACTATGTATACAACATGATTATTAAACTATGATTCTTTAGACACCTAATACACTAGAAACTTGAATATACTTCTAAGTTCAAATATAAAGAAAAATGTCTAGATTGTGCAAAAGAAGAAGAGTAACTCAAACAAAACAAACAACAATCTATATAGAAAAAATAATTGGCAGAAGAGAGGCATACCTGAGATTCAAGTAGATATAAGAGAATGATTAGGGTAGAACTTCGATGACCTATGACCTGTGTTTTCTCGGTTTTGAGAAAGAATAATCCAAACTTTAGAGTTCTGATAGTTGTGATGCAGATCGACACTAGCAGCTAGGGCAGAGTAGATAACTTTTGTTTGCGACCAGATGAAAACACAGAGAGTTTTAGGAATTGCTTGGTAGATCGATACTAGCAGCTAGAGCAAAGTACAAACTATGTGTTTTGTTTGGGAAGATGGGTCGAGAAAGAGAGATTTCTGTGTTTTCTTTTTAGAATTTATTACTTTAGTATAATTTGGTTCCTAAGATTTCGTCAAAGCAACACTTTTTATTTTTTAATATTTTAATATTAGATTTTGCCACACTTTCTCCCACTTTAAGACCCACAAATTTTAATTTGGGACCAGTTATTAATTCCTTTAGGGACCAGATTTAGTACCTTCTCAATAAAATATGGAATTAAGGACTAGAATAAATTTTATCCCAATACATGTACTTTTAGAGACGATATTATTAACTCATCCGTAAATGTTGGTCTTAAATAAGGCTTTTTCTTGAAGTGTTTACAGAATTGAATTTGGACGAGTAGAACTCCCAAAACTGATCTTAGCGTGAACAGGTATGTTCTGAGTGTCATGGGATAAAGGTGTGTTGTGAAATGGGGGCTTGGAATTCAAATTCCAACATTCTGTCTGCGTGTATTCCGCTGTAGCGGGACAGATGCAACTTAAATCGGAAATAAAACCCAAAAAATGTTTTATTCTGCACTTTTCAACTTTGAGAGCTAAGAGACGACCACAGACGAGTTCTTGAGCATTTTTCACCATTCTTGAGGCTAAAGGTAAGGTTTTCACTCCCCGAATCCGTGTTTCGATCTGTAGAACTTAGTTTCTTGGGTAATTACCGATAGGGGAGGGTTTTGATCTGGGATTTATGGTGGGAAAAGCCCTAATCTGAGTGTGGGGATCATGGGTTTGGTCTAGGTTTATTAAGTTCGTTATAATCCGGATAATTAGACCTTTGATTGTTGATCCTTGCATATAAATTGTTGTTTGTAGACCTAGAACAAGCGGAATGAATCTAGAAAGGGAAGATTCAAGCTTGGATTCGAGTTAGGTGATGGGAGTGATTTCATATTTTGCGTGATTATTGTTAGAAATTGCTTCATTGTAATGCATGCATATATGTGAATGAAGCCTATTGATTACACCTAATGTAAATAAGTATGAGCGAAGAACTACATGCCATGAATCACCTCTTGTTGTATGATTGTGAGAATATATAATGTAATTGTGATTGTGGTTTGTTGAATGGACCGGGTGTCACGTTGCGACACACTAACTGGGATGGGTAGCCACGTACTGGCATAAACATTGGATCGATTGCCATGTTCCGGCATAAATATGGGATTGGTTGCCACGTTCCGGCATAAATATTGGACCGGGTACCACAAACCGGTACACTAACAGTTTGGGTTCCATGAGAGGACCATTGAATTGGGTTCCATGAGAGGACCCTTGACTTGTCATATATACTTGTTATTGAGAATGTGGAATTGTACATTGACTTTGAAATGATGACTAATTTATATATATTTTGTATATTCGTATTTTACCTTGTTGTGATTCTGATATATGTTTCACTTATTGGGATAGCCGCGTGATCCTACCAGTACACTGTGGTTGTGTACTGATACTACACTTGCTTGTTCTTTGTTAAGTACAGAGCATCTTCAGGCGGCTATTGATACACCTCAGCTAGGTGACTATTGAGCGTGATCGGATTCAAGGGTGAGCCAGTTCTTTCAGGCTGCCATGGATCTTTCTTGTTTAAGTCCACTCTTTTCAAAATCAGACTATTTGTTTAAGGTATTTGTTTAGTTTCGGGGTTGTACCCCTTGTTCTTAGACTTGTCATTAGTAGAGTTTTGGTACATTGACTTTCAGGTTCTAGGGGTTGTTTTTCCGCAGTAGTTTGGCTAGTTTATTTTAAACTTTAGAGTTTATGGGAACTCTATATTATTTCTATATTTAAACCTGCTTCCGTATCTTTAAATGCGTAGTATCTTGGTTAAGGCTACTTAGTTGGTTTGTAGTAATGGTTCTCCCATCAGAGGGTTAGTGTGGATGACAATCACGACAGTCTGAGTCGTGACAAAGTTGCTATCAGAACCCTAGGTTCGTTGATCTCATTGTACCAAAACGAGTCTAGTAGAGTTTTGCGGAAGGGTACGAAGACGTCCGTTCTTTTCTTCAAGAGGCTATAGGACTTTAGGAAAAACTAACATCTTTCTACTCCTTCGTGCTATGACTTGAATCCAATTGGTATTTGGGTGATACAAAATAGTATCTTTCCTTTTTCACCCTATGGTCCGAACTAGAGCAACAATAGTGGTAACAACATCACTAGCAAGAGAGGATGTGTATAGACTACCGACAGTGAATAGGGTCACCATTCGGAACAAGTATCCACTGCCTCAAATAAATGATTTTTTGACCAGTTGCATGGTGCATCAGTTTACATTTTGCTCTTGTACTGGGAGACCGGTAATGGTCATCTATGGAAAAAACTAATTTAGAAATCGGGCTTTTGTGTTAGTTGTAAATTGAAAACTGTGAATATGCAAGTTGTATTTGCTTGGATGTGATGATATGATCATGTGCACAATAAGTGTGGGTCTGAATTTTGAAATGTGCAATATGCTGGCTGAATTGATTGAAACTATGCAAGTTGTAACTACTGAGTATCGTGAAACTTGTTATGAAAAGAAGGTCACGACTAAGTTTGATGCAAGGGTCTAGATAATGTACGAGGTGATTCGTAAGAAAGATCTGGACGTGTCTTGCACTTGAGTAATAACCGCGTGAGTGTCTAGGTGTATCTTAGGGATGTGTGGGTTATGGTGTTGAATTAATGAAAATGAGTTGGATTGACTCAGGGTAGATAATGATTATCCTAGTTCAGAGGATTATCCTAAATCGCTCAGTAAAGCTGAAAACTGTTGGGAGATTTAGAAAAGAGAAAAACCCCAGAAAAATTTATTGCTTGGGTACTATTTCCGTCTGAGCCACTGGGGCGGGATTATTCCGCCAGTGCGAGGCCGCCAGAGCAGAAATTTCCCGCCAGAGAGGGACAGGGTGAGACAGAACCTCATCCTTATCTCCTCTATTTTTCTCAGGTCTCCTTATAGAACCCGAATCGAATCCAAACTGACCCTGCAATCCAATCAGTGTTCAGCAATCGAGGATAGACTATAAAACCTTGTAATAAATCGAATGCTGTAAAAAAATAGCAAAAAAACTAGCATCCATGTGCTTACAAAAACAAAAAAAGTGTGCAAAACGTTCTAAGTGTGAATTTTGTTTCACTTCAGTTGCCTTTTTGGGGCATGTAGTTTCAAGGGAAGGGTAATGGTAGATCCCCAAAAGATTGAAGCAGTCAGAAATTGGGTCCGACCTAGTTCTGTGACTGAAATTAAGAGTTTTGTGGGGCTCACTAGCTACTATCGTCGCTTGTGAAGGGATTAAGGTCATATTTGCAGATTCAAGTTAAAGGTGACAACATTCAAGAAGTTTTGGTAAGGCACGACTAGAAAATGAACGCCACTACTTTGGAAAATGCATTTAGTATGGTTGTCATAACATGCATGGATTTTTGAGCGAATGATGAAATTAAGTTATGTCAATTGAGGTTAGAAGCTATATTGTGAGTTCATGGATTGATTTTATTTCAAGAAGGGTCACGATACGACTGCTCCAATAGTAGCGATGTTTATTGGCTTAAGTTATTAAGTGTGTTACGATTGTGGAGAACCTGGGCATATAAGGAGGAAATCAACAAGGCCGTGGAGGCCGGGGAAATGGTAATGCAGGTAGAGGAGCAGTGCAGCCAGTCAAGGAGGTTTCCCATCAAGATGACATGGCTCATGACTTTAGGGAAAGACCGAGGTTGAGGTATCAGATGCAGTGATCACATGTACTATTATTATTTGTGACCGGATGGCTAATGTGTTATTTGATCCAGATTCTACTTATTCTTATGTGTCCGTTCGATTTGCATCTGAATTTGATATGATTTGTGATATACTTGATGCCCCCATCCATGTTTCTACCCCAGTTGAAGAGTCAGTCATAGTCACCCATGTATATCTTGTTGTCCTGTTGTATTTATGGATTGTCAGATTTGGGTTGATTTGGTTTTGCTGGATATGACTGACTTGGTATAATCTTACGCATGACTTGGTTGTCCCCCTATTAAGTTGTGCTTAATGGTAATGCTAAGTCGATAACTCTAGAGATCCCGGGTAGGGAAAGGTTAGGGTGGGAAAGGGGTACAAGCCTAAGACAGCTAAGGTCATATCTTTCGTGCGGGGTAGGAAATTGGTGGAGCAGGATTGTTGGCATAATTGACTCATATTCAGGATGTTGAGGTCAAATCCCCCTCTATTGAGTCTATTCCTGTGGTGTCAGAATTGAGAGAGCTTAAAGCTCAAATCCAAGGGCTTCTTGATAAAGGTTTCATCCGTCCTTGTGCTTCCCCATGGGGTGCTTTTGTCTTGTGGTTAAGAAGAATGAGGGTAGTCTGAGGACTGGTGATTTTATCTTAAGCCATAAAGGAGTGCATTTTCTGCACTAAAAATGTTTTATTCTGCACTTTTCGACTTTGAGAGCTAGGAGATGACCCCAGATAAGTTCTTGAGCATTTTCTTCATTCTTGAGGCTAAAGGTAAGGTTTTCACTCCCCGAATCCGTGTTACGATTTGTAGAACTTAGTTTCTTGGGTAATTATCGATGGGGGAGGGTTTTGATCTAGGAATTATGGTAGAAAAAACCCTAATCTGGGTGTGGGGATCATGGTTTTGGTCTAGGGTTATTAACTTCGTTATAATCCGGATAATTAGACCTTGGATTGTTGATCCTTGCATATAAATTGTTGTTTGTAGACTTTGAACAAGCGAAAAGAATCTGGAAAGGTTCAAGTGCCTTAGGGGATTCAAGCTTGGATTCGAGGTAAGTGATGGTTGTCATTTCATGTTTTGCGTGATGTATGTTAGAAATTGCTTCATTGTACTGCATACATGTATGTGAATGAAACCTATTGATCACACCTAATGTAAATAAGTATGAACGAAGAACTACATGCCATGAATCACCTCTTGTTGTATGATTGTGAGAAGATACATTGTGATTGTGATTATGGTTTGTTGAATAGAGAGCGTGTCACGTTCCGACACACTTACTGAGATCGGTTGCCACGTACCGACATAAACATTAGATTGGTTGCCACGTTTCGGCATAAATATAGGATCGGTTGCCACGTTCCGGCATAAATATTGGATTGGGTACCACGTACCGATACACTAACAATTTGGGTATGGGTTCCATGAGAGGACCATTGAATTGCGTTCCATGAGAGGACCCTTGACTCGTCATATTTACTTGTTATTGAGAATATGGAATTGTACATTGACCTTGAAATGATAATTGATTTATATATATTTTGTATATGCATGTTTTACCTGGTTGTGATTTTGATATATGTTTCACTTATTGGGATAGCCGCGTGATCCTACCAGTACACTTTGGTTGTGTATTGATACTGCACTTGCTTGTTCTTTGTTGAGTACAGGGCATCTTCAGGAAGCTATTGATAGACCTCAACTAGGTGACTATTGAGCGTGATCAGATTCAAGGGTGAGCCAGTTCTTTCAGGCTACCATGGATATTTCTTGTTTAAGTCCAATCTTTTCGGACTCAGATTATTTATTTAAGGTGTTTGATTAGTTTCGGGGTTGTACCCCTTTTTCTTAGACTTGTCGTTAGTAGAGTTTTGGTACATTGACTTTCAGGTTCTAGGGGTTATTCGTCCGCATTAGTTTGGCTAGTATATTTTTGGAGTTTATGGGAACTCTATATTATTTCTGCATTTAAACTTGCTTCCATATATTTAAATGTGTAGTATCTTGGCTAAGGCTGCTTAGTTGGGTTGTAGTAGTGGTCTCAACTGAACTGAACTGAACTCATTTCAATATAAAGTAATAATATGGATACAATAAAAAGAAAGTTTTAAAACATGGATAACAACTATGTGTATTTAGAAATACAACAGTAACTCTGTATGTATGCAAAGATACAATATAAAATCTGTATGTATATAAAAATACAAGTAACTCTATGTATATAATAATACAAAATACTTATGTGGGAGTTTCTCTAACCGACAACCATCACTAAAGAGCTATTGTGATGATACAACGTTGTGCCTCACGCTGCCAGGGCTGTCCTATACCTTGCCGAGGTTATAGAACCTGACTACTAAGTGGATCCACTAGTCTATGCTAAAAAGCACTAAGGAATCATCTAAAAAGTATGACCCTTTTCTACCCATGATGGCTACATAGTTTATGGGGGCTGGGAGTTGTCTTAACTCTCCCCCATGTAGGTGCTCAATACTACTCCCAAAATATAATACTAGCTCTTATGTTTAAAAACATAACCCTTTTTTGTAGTTTGAGATAATTACTCAAAACATAGCTCAAATGCAATCTTGGAAAACAAAGTTTCCTCTCTTGCTTAATTATGAAAGCATTTACTCTTTACTGAAAACTAGCTCAAAGGCTCTTTTGGAAATCAAAGTTTCCTTTCTTGTTTAAATGTGAAAACATTTTAATCTTTGAGAATACATAGTCCCCATATACTCTTTTGAAGAAATGAACTTCAATCTCTACTCTTTACTCAACTCAAAACTCAAGTCTTAAAACAAAGTTAAAACGTTTGTAAAATTCCTTTGGAAAACTCTTATGAACTTCTCTTGACTTGACTCTTAACTTTTCTTGAATTGAATTATGGATTCAAGGCTCATGATCTCATGTTTATGGATGATTTCATGATGTTTAGAGAGTGAATAAATAAACTAGAAAACATAAGTACGTTTCAAGGGAACTCATACGGAAAGAAGTGGGAAAGGGTAGAGAACCTGGCGTCCCAGGTGCTCTGAGTGGCGTGTGGCGCCAGAGGTGAAATTACAGAACTGGGTATGGGGTGCACTGTCTGGCACGGCTCCCAGAGCCCATACTACAGAACACTTTGTGGGGCGCTCTGGCTGGGACGGCACCCCACCTCTTTTCCCCAGAATTTTTTGATTTTTCTTGCTCGTTTTTCAACTCTAAACCCTCTAGATTCAATTGTTTATTTCCCCAAACACTTAGATTCGACTACATAACAAAAAAAGCAAGAATCTACTCAAAACGACATCTAATTTCATGAATTTAAATCAAGAACTTATCGACAACTTCAACAATCAAGAACCTAATAGAAACTTCAAACAAAACCATTAAGAACTCAATTTCTATACTTTCAACAACAAAATTTCGCTGAATAAAATCATGATTGGCGCGTGAGTGAACTAACCCAACACTATGTGATCTCACATACCTCTTAGGGATCAACCCTTGGCGAAATCCTCAAGCAATTCTTCAAGAACTCGACAATTCTAAGCTTTTTTCCTCTTTTCTCCTCTTCTTTTCTCTTCTCTCAAAACCCTAACTTATTTTGGTAAAGCGTAAACTGAATCCAATCAGTTTAGACCCCAACTTAATTACCAAAAACGAATTTAATTAATTGGGTAGTGAAAAGATCATAATACCCTTCTAAAATCCGGTTTTGACTTTCCTTATCTAGAAAGCCCAATTTCAAATGGGCATATCTCCCTCATACTAACTCAAAATTGATCAAACTCGGCTGCGTTGGAAATATAATTTAAAGATATTTCCTACGATATCTTGTAGAACAACTAACTCATCCTGAGCTAGGAGTTATGGTCGTTTGAAGTTGACCCAAAACTCATCCTTAACTTAATTTTGCCAAACTTTCAAAATTTGATTATTTCCAAATACAGTTTCTTTCTGATTCCAAGTCTTTCTAGTAGCGGGGTGTTACAATATCTCCCGCTTGGAAACATTCGTCCCCAAATGAGATTACACTTAGTAGGTTAAGGCGTAACATCTAACACCTAGCTCAAACACCCAAAAAGCAAAATGTAAATACAACATGTCAACTTAAAATAAAAGCCAAGAAAGGATTATTACCTTAATTTGGAACTTCTCCGGATTCGAAGAGATGTGGGTATCTCTTTTTCATATCCTCTTCAGCTTCCCAAGTACCTTTCTCAGCAAATTGATTTTTCCACAGAACTTTGACTGATGCTACTTCTTTAGTTCTCAACTTGCGAACTTGGTGATCTAGGATCTGAATAGGAATCTCCTCGTATGATAAGCTATATTTGATACCAATATCTTCAGTAGGTATAATAAGTGAAGGATCGCCCATGCACTTCTTCAACATGGAGATGTGAAATACCGAATGAACCGCTCCTAACTCTTGGAGTAGCTTTAACTCATAAGCTACATTGCCAATCCTCTTGGATATTCTGTAAGGACCAATATATCGGGGATTAAGCTTCCCCTTCTTGCCAAATCTCATAACACCCTTCATGGGTGAAACTTTCACCCAATCATCTACTTTGAACTCTAAGTCTCTTCTCCTAACATCTGTTTATGATTTTTGACGACTCTGCATTGTTTTCAACCTCTCTTGAATAACTTTCATCTTCTCCATAGCTTGATGAACTCAATCTGTTCCTACCAACCCAGCTTACCAACTTCAAACCATCCAATAGGAGATCTGCATCTTGTCCCATAAAAAGTTTCACAATGAGCCATTTGGATGCTAGAGTGGTAACTATTGTTGTGAGCAAACTCGATGAGAGGTAGGTGATCATCCCAATTACCCTTGAAATCAATCACACAGGCCCTCAACATATCTTCTAAGGTCTGAATAGTACACTCTGCTTGACCATTTGTCTGAGGATGAAAAACAGTACTCAAGTTCACCTTTGAACCCAAGCCTTTCTGGAATGACTTCCAAAACTATGCAGTAAATTGTGCACCTCTATCTAATATAATGGATACCAAAACCCCATGAAGTCTGACTTCCTCTTGAATATACAACTTAGCATAATCTTCTGTTGAATGGGTAGTCTTTACTGGTAAAAAGTGAGCTGATTTTTTCATTCTATCAACAATCACCTAAATAGAATCATGCTGCTTGCGAGACCTTGTAAACCTGTGATGAAATCCATATTGATAATCTCCCACTTCCATTCCAAAAGTTCTATATTCTGAGCCACACCACCGGGCCTTTGGTGCTCTACTTTAACTTGTTGACAATTCGAGCATTTAGCAACGAACTCAGCAATACTTTTCTTCATACTATTCTACCAATATACCTCATTCAAGTCACGATACATCTTTGTGGAACCCGAATAAATAGAATATCTAGAGCTATGAGCTTCCTCCATGATCCTCTCTTAAAGTTCATCCACCCTTGGTACACACAATCTGCCTTGATACCTCAATACACCATCTCCCTCCTTGTTCAAAAGCCATTACTTTTTGCTTATGAACATTTGCTTTCAACTCAACAAAAATGGGATCTTGGTCTTGCTTTTCTTTCACTTCTGACACTAATGATGATTCAGCCCCATTCATCAATACTACTCCTCCTTCTGTGGAATCCATTAGTCGAACTCCTAATTGTGCTAGTCTATGCACATCTTTTGCTAACTCTTTCTTATCTTCCTCAAAATGGGTAGTACTATCCATAGATAATCTACTCAAGGCATCAGAAACAACATTAGCCTTACCTGGGTGATAAAGAATACTCATGTCATAATCTTTGAGTAACTCTAACCATCTTCTCTGTCTAAGATTAAGCTCTTTCTGACTAAATACATACTGAAGACTCTTGTGGTCAGTGAATACATCTACATGAACACCATACAAATAATGACACCATATTTTCAAAGCAAATACTACGGCAATCAACTCTAAGTCATGGGTTGGGTAGTTCTTCTCGTGAACTGTCAACTATCTGGAGGCATAAGTTATAACTTTGCCATTCTGCATTAACACACAACCCAATCCAACTCTAGACGAATCACAATATATAACAAAGCCTTGTGTACCTTCTGGTAAGGTAAATATTGGGGCAGTAGTCAACCTCTTTTTCAATTCCTGAAAGCTTTTCTCACAAGCTTCAGACCATTGAAACTTCACTATTTTCTGAGTCAACTTGGTCAAAGGGGATGACATAGCTGAAAACCCCTTTACGAACCTTCTATAATATCCATCCAACCCCAAGAAACTCCTAATATAAGTTGGAGATATGGGTCTAGACCAATTCTGCACTGCCTCTATCTTCTGGGTGTCAACTCTAATTCCATCACCGAAAACAATGTGGCCTAAAAATGCCACAAACTCAAGCCAAAACTCACACTTAGAGAACTTGGCATACAACTCTCTATCCTTTAGAGTTTGGAGAACTATTCTGAGAGGACTAGCATGATCTTTCTCATTCCTCGAATAAATTAGAATGTCATCGATGAAGACGATAACAAACATATCTAAATCAGGCTTGAATACTCTATTCATAAGGTCCATGAACGCTGCAGGCGCATTAGTTAAACTGAACGACATGACCAGAAACTCATAATGACCATAACGGGTCCTGGAAGCTGTCTTTGGAATATCACATTACCTTACTCATAACTGATGGTAGCCAGATCTGAGGTCTATCTTAGAGAAACAAGTGGCACGCTGAAGTTGATCAAAGAGATCATCAATTCTTGGAAGAGGATACTTATTCTTGATGGTAACCTTGTTTAACTTATGGTAATCTATACGCATCCTAAGGGAACCATCCTTCTTCCTCACAAACAAGACCAGAGCACCCCAAGGTGAGACACTTGGTCGAATGAAACCCTTCTCTAGGAGATCTTTCAACTGCTCTTTTAACTCTCTTAACTCTGTTGGTGCCATCCTATATGGCGGGATAGATATATGACAAGTATCAGGAAGAATATCTATGCCAAAGTATATTTCTCTCTCAAGAGGGACTCGGGAAAGATCATCTAAAAAAATCTCTGGAAACTCTTTTACTACTAGAACTGACTGAATATGAGGTATCTCAACACTAGATTCATTAACTCGTACTAAGTGATAGACACACCTCTTAGAAACTAACTTTCTCACCTTAAGGTACGAAATAAAATGACCCTTAGGCACTACTGAACTACTCTTCCACTCTATAACTGGCTCATTAGGAAACTGGAACATGACTACTCGAGTTCTACAATCAACTGAGGCATAACAGGCATGAAGCCAGTCCATACCTAGAATGACATAAAAATACTACCATGTCTAACTCAACTAAATCAGTCATGGTGCTCTTGTGATTGACGGAAATGGTACAATCACGATAGACTCTATCTGCTAGAATAGACTCACCAACAGGTGTAGAATCACTGAAGGGCTCAAGAAGTTTATCAGGAAGAACATCAAAATTCATCGCCACATAAGGAGTCACAAAAGATAAACTCACTCCAGGATCTAGCAAAGCATAAACATCAAAGTTAAAGACTTGGATCATACCAGTGATAACATCTGGCGAATCCTCTTGCTCTTGGCGACTAGTGATAGCATACAAATGGTTTCCTCCTCCGCCTACCCCTGAAATAGCTCCTCTAGGTGCATCTCTGTCTGGTGGATCAACTGAAGAAGACTGGGCTCTATTGCCCCATTACTATTACCATGCATGTTCTTAGGACACTCTCTCATAAAATGACCGTTCTGGCCACACTTGAAGCAACCAGTGGAGCCCTCACGACACATTCTTGAGCGGCTCATACAACACTTAGCACATGCAGGAGGCTTACTAGACCCTTGTGCCATACTACCTTGAGAATAGGCAGATTTAGCTCTCAAATTCTGACTATTGTACTCACCTTTGTTCTTTGGTGCAAGTGCACTAGCAGATGATGAAGCAGGTCCCTTTTGTTTATGTTGGAAGGATGACCAGTTGGAATTACTCTTCTGCTGCCCAGACTCATTCTATGATGTTTTAGCTCTCTTATTCTTAAACTTTTCTCTATCCCTCAACTTGTCCTCCTCTTCTTGTTGCATATGGATCATTAGCCTTGCTATGTCCATATCCCCTATCAGCATAGATGCCTTACCTTCCTTGCTTGACAGGCGAGATAACCCAGCAACGAATAAACTCATCATGCTCCTCATGTCAGCAACCATTTCTGGAGCATAGAGGGAAAGTTTTGTGAACTTTAGACTGTACTCATGAACGCTCAAAGAATCTTGCTTAAGAGTGAGGAACTCTCGTACCTTTGCTTCTCTCAGTTCTCGGTGGAAGAAACGAACCAAGAAGGCCTCCTCAAACACAACCCAACTCACCAGTGGTGTACCCTCAGGATCCTAGCGACACCCTTCATTTGCTATGCAGCTAGTTCAACCCTCTCATCGCAGCAACGTGTATGATCTCAAAAACCTTCAGAAGTTCCTCAACAAAATTTTCTGGATCCTCAGTAACACTCGAACCAGTGAACCTTGGAGGATTCATCCTTAAGAACTCACGGATCCTTGAAGTATCAGCCACTTCATGTCGATTCTCTCTATGTTTCCCAGCTTGGTTTGTCACAACTTGGCTCAACATCCGGATGGCTTCACGGAACTCAGCATTGGTGACCTCTCCTTGGGGTTGCACTTCTGGTGCATTAGGTACCCTTTGTTCTTGTGGCTAAATATTTCTTCTAGCCGGACGACCTCCGACAGCTCTTCATGGAGGCATGATATGATAGACACACGCAAGCACGAGTTAGAAAGAAACTTTTATAGAGATACACTTTATCGCACGAAATGAGTATGAAAGAAGTGAGATAGTTTCCTAAGTGTCGCAGCCTCCTAATTATAGATGTGGTGCGCTTCACACCGATAACTAGGACTCTACAGACACGACTTTATAGACTCCCTAGGACTCTTGAACTCTGTGGTTTAATCCCAAGTTTGTCACGCCCCGAGCCTACACCCTAGGAGGGACTGACACTCGTAAACCATTGATGGCCCCAAGCGAACCCTTGGCCTGGCTTAACTCTTAGCGGAAGACTTAACTCAACATAACTATACTTTAAAAGTAAACTAAAAGCTCCAAATATAACTGAGAATGTCTTATATATAAATAAACATTCACTAGAAAAAGTGGCAACTCAAATCTCAAACACAACTGAAATAGAAAGACTCAAGAACTAACATCAACTATCTGTCTATGAAGCCTCTAACAACTGCGATGGACGTCGGGACAAGACTCACGACATCCTAATGAACTAAAATAATAAAGTAATGAAAAAAGGGGATCCTTTGGAAGCAAGGAGGCTCACCAACAACTCTGAAGCTCAACTGGATCAACGATGCGCTGGATGTTGACCCTTGTTACCTGAATCTGCATCATAAAAGATGCAGGCCAACTGGCATCAGTACGTTGAATGTACGAGCATGTGAGGGAAAATACTAAACAAGACATAAGCTTGAAAGGAAATGAAAGAACAAACCTGGTCTCAACTCAACTCAACTCAAACAAATCCATTAAGAACTTAATTTCTAATCTTTCAAGAACATAATTTCGCTGAATAAAATCATGATTGGCGCGTGGGCGAACTAACCCAACGCTGTGTGATCTCACATACCTCGTAGGGATCAAATCTTGGTGAAATCCTCAAGAAATTCTTCAAGAACTCAACGATTCTAAGCTTCTTCTCCTCTTTTCTCCTCCTCTTTTCTCTTCTCTCAAAATCCTAACTTATTTTGATAAAGCGTAAACTTAATCCAATCAGTTTAGACCCCAACTTAATTACCAAAAACGAATTAAATTAATTGGGTAGTGAAAAGACCATAATACCCTTCTAAAATCCGGTTTTGACCTTCCTTATCTAGAGAAGCCCAACTTCAAATGGGCATATCTCCCTCATACGAACTGAAATTGATCAAACTCGGTGGCGTTGGAAAGATAATTCAAAGATATTTCCTACGGTATCTTGTAGCACAACTAACTCATCCTGAGCTACGAGTTATGGTCATTTGAAGTTGACCCAAAACTCATACTTAACTTAATTTTGCCAAACTTTCCAAATTTGATTATTTCAAAATATGGTTTCTTTCTAATTTCAAGTCTTTCTAGTGGCGGGGTGTTACAAGTATACAATCAATTACTATATAAATGTGATTAATGAATATACCTTTTATTGTATAATTTTGTCATCACTTTGTATGCCGTCCATGTTCAGCATATTATCAACAGAATAATTGACATCAAGATTTTGAAAAATTTAGAAAAACTGATTAAAAATGACCTTGTTATATATTTAATTACTAAGTAAATGCATTTAGTAATTAAGCATACTTATTGTTCAACAGTGTTGACAAGTCAACACTAGATATGTTCTGCATATTCTCAATAGGAAAACTAATACTAACACTCTGAAATAGTGATTTATGAATAAATTCACATAGATAGCTGACTAGTGTGTACACTATATTTATATATGTATTAAAAAAGTAACGTGACGTACACATACATATACATGTTTAGGTTCTGAAGAGTAATTATGAAATTCTTGTATTAGCTCTCCCAATTTTTTTATAGGAAAATCGATAAATAGAACATTTAATAAGAATATGTATTCAATTGACGAAGAAATAAATACAATTGAATAAAAATGCGTATAGAGATACAATTATTGTTGATAATCTAAGAATATGTATAGAGAATACGAAAAAATGCGTATAGAGATACATTTAATAAGAATATGTAAATGTCAATACTTTATCAATTCAACGAATGAAATACAAACTGCAAACACACTTATAAGCAGGAATAAATATAGAATACAAACTAAATGGATACAACACAAAAATACAATGCAAATTATATATACAAAATATAAACACAATAAAATACAACAAAAAATGAAATAGTTATATCAGTTTAAATGAAAATGAAAAAAGAACTACATATACAATTTAAATGAATGCAAGTACAACACAATAAATATCTTTGTCGCCTCAAACTAATTTTTGTCTACCTGATCTTTTATTCCTGAAAATTCATGATTGATAATTGATAGGTAACCTTTTAGTAGATTCTTCAGGTGTGTTGCCTAGAACAACTGGATCATCACTATGAATGACTTGGATAAAAATAAAAATAAAGACATCAACAATTATATGATTAATTCAAAACATGTTAAATTATATTTGAGATTGATATACCTTCTGAGCATAATCATTATATTTCATAGCATCCAATATGAGTTTGAAGTTATTTTTAAGTATAAATTATAGGAACCACATATTATAAGAACTAAATAACATGCTATCCCTTCTAGTTTTCTATTTACCAAAAAATCCTTAAAAATGATGTTTGCGGGATGCATAGCGTTGTGTACGGGATACATTAGGCTTGATACATTTCACATAGCGGGATACATAGCGTTGTGCACGGGATACATAGCGTTTGATACATTCCACATAGCGGGATACATAGCGTTGAGCACGGGATACATAGCGTTGTGCACGGGAGACATTAGGTTTGATACATTCCACATAGCGGGATACATAGCGTTGAGCACGGGATACATAGCGTTGTGCACGGGAGACATTAGGTTTGATACATTCCACATAGCGGGATACATAGCGTTGAGCACGGGATACATAGCGTTGTGCACGGGAGACATTAGGTTTGATACATTCCACATAGCGGGATACATAGCGTTGATTTTTAATTAATTTACAGATAACTTGAAACTCTTGATGGATCCGGTTCTCAAATAACAAATGGTCATTTCACTGAATTTTAAAAAATGTATAAATGAAATAAACAAATAAAATAAAGAGAAATTGGTCTAAAACCCCTTCAATCTATACCCAAAATTCCAACTACACACTCCAACTTTACGGGTGCTCTATCACCCCCCGGACTATTTAAAAATGAAATAAATAACTCCTTAAAACGCTATAACCACTCATGTGTCTTGTGGTGAAATGCACACACTTGACACGTGTTTTTCACCAATTAATCTTTTTTAATTATTTTTTTCTCCTTCTTCTTTATCCTTTCTTCCTCAATTATTTTTCAACCCTAATTCTTTGTGAAAGTTTCGATTTAAAAAAAATTGCCTTGTTAATCTTCTGTAAATAGAAGTTCTTTGACCAAAAGTATCAGTAATTTTCTTACAACTCTTAGAATTAACAGCAGTAACTATAACTTTTTGAGAATTTGTAGTATTATTAACACCCAAAGTAATTATAGGAGGACTACCCAACTCATTATTGGACTTCGTAGCATACTCACTCCCCATAACCTGTGAATCATCGACTTCCGATCCCGAGTTCGTCGGCAAAGTCTGAAACCCACCAACCGCCATTGAATAAAGATCTTCAAAAAGTTAAGAACATTGTTATGTAAAGACACAAAATCTTATCAAGAGAAGAAAAAGTTTGATGGATTGTTTAGATTACAAATTAATTCTTTACAAAAGATTAAGAATTAATTAGAAGATGAATACCGAAAAGGTTGCTTGAAAATCTTCAAACTCCAACCATGGCAAATTTAGATCAGAAAAATAGTTAGATAATAAGAAAGAGAAACAAAACAATGAAAAAAATAAAAAAGAGAAAAAGCGATGAAAAAGAAAATAAAAAAGAAAAAATAGTCAGTTCACTCTCTCTAAGTGAGTGAATGCACTCTCTATGCCAACTCAGCATTTAAGGGGTTATTTATTTCATTTTTAAATAGTCTAGGGGGTGATAGGACACCCATTAAGTTGGAGTGTGTAGTTGAGATTTCGGATATAGGTTAGAGGGGTTTTAGACCATTACCTCGTTTCTAAAAGAAGAAATTTCTTTCACCAAAAATTCCTGATCAGATTCACCTGCTTTTGATATATTAGGTTGACATGTTGTGTTTTTTTTATACATAAATGTGAATGGCTGCCATCTTCATAGCCGAATCAGTTTGCTTGTGCATAATTTTTGGAAATTGGATTTTTTTTCTAGATGTACTTTCACATGACTAACTTCTTCCTTGTGTATAGCTTGATCTGCGACAACAGATAATTGTTGCTTCATTTTTTTAAGCCGATGACTAGGGGTGTTCACGGGTTGGTTTGGGTCGGTTATTGGTCAAAACTAAAACCAAATCAATTTAATCAGTTTTAAAATTATCAAAACCAAACCAAATCAAATATAATATACATTTATCTGTTTGGTTGTTTTCGGTTTTGGTTTGATTTGGTTTGGTTCGGTTATTCGGTTATTAACCATACATAAAAATAAAGGAAACAATTCATTCAAAACGTGAAAAAAGTTACAACAATCCATTCAAACGAAAAAATAGTTAGAATGACTGGCATTACAGAACTTTGGATCATTGAATTTACTGAATAAAAATTTCAAAATTCACTATTTTGGCATAGAAGGAAGAGATAATGACATTTCCAGTCCTACAATGAATTTCCATAGACACTCATATACATGAAACCAATAAGAAAAATGTTCTCACCTTGGACATTTTTTCTTTCATAAGTAAATTATAAATAAATTTTGATGAAACATATATAAAATCTTTAAAATTGTTTATGAATATAATATATTATGTATGTATAAATAAATTTATGTATATAACTTGTTGGTTCGGTTCGGTTATTTCTTCGATTTTTTTCGAACAAAACCATAACCAAACCAATGACTATCGGTTCTTAACAATCAAAAACCAAAACCAAAACCAAAACCCAAATTAAATCGGTTCATTTAATCGGTTTGATTTGATTTTTCGGTTTGGATCGGTTGTTATCCAAACCATGAACACCCCTACCGATGACAATGAAGATTCAACTTTGTCTTTTCCTTCATCCTTTCCTGATGATGGAGGGACATCTTGAAAATTATCATCCGAGTTTTTATCAGTTGATGATGAAGAATCTGAATTTGAAGAATATGCTGCATGTTCTTCGATTTGATTTTAATACCTTCTGGTGGAAATTTGAGTATTGCAAGCTCCCTTGGAGGAGGAGTTATATACCTGAAATTCAACTACAAAAAAATAATGTGATAATAATGAAGGCCTATGATAGTAAGACTGAATTTGATACAAAAATTAATTGATTACCTTGTTATTGACATCACTAAATATATCTCTTATTAATGACTTGTATCGAGGATGCGCATTTGATGTCTTCTAGTTGAGCAATCTGGAAATACGGTTAGCGACTCTTTCAGAAATTTTGAGGTTGACACTGAAACTACACTCTTATAGCCATACTTGCATAGCAAATGAAATACCATGAATTATGTAATACTTCTTCAAAAAAATCATCTTCTTACTGATGCTCTTGAGCTACCTATAGAAAGCTTTCTTACCCCATGAACGATCTTTGTGTTGATCACTCTCAATCAAATTAAAATGATTTCTCGACACTATTTTAGAATATATTTTTTCACCAGGCCAGAATAAACAAATGTGTATGAAATATAGAATAGTGAACTTCAGAGGATTGTCGTCATTAGTATCCCAAATTTTTCCTTCAAAACTCTCAATCAAGTCTCTTTTCTTGACACTAATTTTATCTCCAAAATACTATTCCATCAACTTATTTTATTCTTGTGTGTCAAATTGAAATTCATCTTCATCGCCAACACATTTTAAACCGCTAGTTAATGCAAATTTTCTAAGTGTAAATCTATGATTGAATTCACGCGAATAACGACTGCTTGACTAGAACTACAATTAAGTTGTAGAATCATAAAACATTTAAGGATTTCTTTTTGAGCAAAACAGTCATGCATGATCAAAATATGTATTCTCAGAAAACAACACTGATGCTCAGTTAGATTCTTCATCAGATCATGTTTTATGTTATTGTTACTGTAACACTGCACGTGTGGAGCAGTTTTGGATGAATTTTCACAATAAAAATCAGATTTCTGCATTATTTTCAAGATATGAATGCACATTGATTTTATATGAATACAATTTTCATGAAAAAGTATAAATGTAGTATGTAAAATATAACATGTATATTAGAAAGAATGTAATTTAAAGAAAGAAAACAAATTAGTTAATTAACCTATAATTTCATTCAAATAAACTTAAATATATACGATGTTCTAAAAAATACAATAGACAAAAAATTAGTATTAACACATTTTAAGTATGAATACAGATTAGTACATTATTAATAGATGTATGACATACACAATATCTATATTTTGAATACAAATATATTTGAACATAAGATGCACATACATCATAACACATGAATACAATATGCTTAAATAAATACAATTAGCATACATATTGTAATGAGTATAATTTAAGAAAGAATATAATGTTCTAAAAAATACAATTATTCTATGAAAAAAATACAACTAACAAATGTTAGTACGATTACAATTTTGTTATGAATACAAATTAAGTATGTTGAGATTTTTAACCTATAATTTTATCCAAATCAAAATGTAATCGCATACATGACTACAATGAAAATACATTCATTGAAAATAAAAATTAAATGAAATTTTTTTAAATCAGAAATAAATACATCTTCCACAATTTGATCTTCAGAAAGTTGTTCGACTTCCTTGCTAGTAAAAGGAGCGACTTTATTTTGATGGTGTCCTTATCTGAATAACCAGACCATTCAACACTATTGTCCTTGCTAATGTTACTATTTGAACTTGCTGAAGAATTTACATTCGGAAAGAATTATAAGGATTCTTGGATCTGCTCTCTTCACACAACTTAGCAGCAGTGCCTACATTTTTTAGCTATCATTGAGTAATACATAGATCAAATGATGGAAAAGTACCTAAATATTGAAGATTATCTGGGATACCTCTTGTTGTCCTCCTTTCGTCAGATATTAGAGGAAAAATTTGAAGATATTTTTTACATAAAATCTAACTGGATTTTGAGAAATGTATAAACACCAAAACAAACAGAAATATGTAAGGATTGAAATAAAATACAGAACTAACCCTAAATAATGACGAAATTAACTCAAGAAACTGACAAAATATATGATTCTGACATTGATCAGAATAGAAAAATACATAAAAGATCTAAAAATAGAAATAAAAAATAAATAATGCCAATAAAATCTCAATAGATACATATGCAATTGAAAGTTACCCGATTCAATGAGATTCTGATGGAAATCTTTTGAGTAATTTTTCTCCGTTTTGAAAAAAAAAAACTGAAGGAGAGAGAAGCGGGAATGGAATAGAGAAAGAAGCACGAAAGAATAGAGAGAGAGAGTGGGGTTAAGGGGGAATGAAAATATGATGTATTTTAGGAGGATAATTATAAATATATACTTTTCTACCAAAATAACATATTGTGGTTTATTTTAATATTTTAAAGTATAATTTTTCATAAATATGTTGTCTTTTTAGCCATTTTCCATAATTTTTCTTTAAAATTTAATGTAGGAGAAAATTCTCCAAATTATTTTCGATTCAACGCTTGGATCCAAAAACTTATTAATACTAATATTAACAAATAATTCTAAATTAAAATATATTTACGTTGAGTTCAATTACATAATTGTATATATGACAAAAAATTATTTTCAATAAAATAATTCCATGTATATTTAATGTATCATATTGTATAAATGGCTATATAATGTATATAATCAGTAGTGTAACCATATTTGTATAAATAGTGTATATCGTGTATTTATAATGTATAGCTATGTATAAGAGATGTATACACATTCATGCACGTTGTTTATACAATATTTATACATTGCAGGCTTAGTTTTTTTATTCAATCCCGACTAACTTAAATCTCCTCTAAACAATGTAAAAGTTGATATATGAGTTTCTCTCAATGTTTTGTGGCATTTTGATATATTATTCACCCGAGACGATTCATGTTTGCGGCATGTCGAATTATTAAATCAAGTTTTGAAGAAACTTTAATGGCTAATGGAGTCTTTCAATCTCGATAAACTCAAAAACTCCTCTAAATAGTTTCAAATTTTAGATATGATCTCCTTTCAATATTTTGAATCTTTTGATATATAATTCACTCAGAACGATTCACGTTTGCGGCATGTCGAACTTTAAAATTGAGCTTTTAAAGAATTTTTAATGGTTGAACATAAAATCTTTCAATACTGACCAACTCAAATCTCCCCAATACAGTCTCAATACTTCCTCTTATTTTGATAAACTTTTGAGTTTTATTTATTAATACTCAAAAACACTAAAACATTTCAAGTCCAAGACACAAAATTGAATATTTTCATATTTTCTCAATTAATTTCATATATAAACATTGATATTATGGATTAGACAAAACAAAAAAAGATCTAAATTACTAGGATTTACTAGCGGGGGGTTAAGTGCAACCCCCACAAATTTCTTTAAATAGAAGGGATTGCATAACTCAAAGAAAATATAAGTAAATAGTAGAGGTTTGGTGTAAGACATATTCATTCATACATAAAATATGTACAAAAATATGAATATATACTTAGACTAAACATCGAGACCTATAAGAACTAGGCAACACAGATTGAGGAGAAATAATCTCCTAAGACATCACAACTTACTCACCATTTTACATAGTTTAGATATAATAGGAATCTATCTAAGCCTATCTGTTACACTCCCCTGCAAGTTCAACGGGGAAGCAAACATTTTCAACTTGTCTCTGAAATGCTGAAATTTTGCTTTTGGAAGAGCTTTCGCGAGAACATTTGCAATCTGGTCATGAGTGCTAAGATAACGAACAACCAAAGATTTATCCTTCACCTTTTCACGGACAAAATGAAAGTCTATCTCCATATGTTTAGTGCGGGAATGGAAGATAGGATTAACTGTTAAATAGGTTGCATTTAGGTTATCACACCAAAGTATAGGAGTTGTAGTGTCAAAGTAGCCAATTCACGAAGTAAGAGTTCTAGCCAAGTTAGCTCAGATGCAACAGTGGCCAGTGCATGATACTCTACCTCAGTACTAGAAGGTGCAACAACTCGCTACTTTTTGGAAGCCCAAGATATTAAATGAGACCTTAGAAAGATAGCAAACTAAGTAGTTGATTTCCGATCATCCATAGAACCGCCCCAATCCGCATTACTGTAACCATGTAGAGGTTTATTATTTTGGCAAGAAAAAAATAAACCATGGGAGGAAGTGGATTGTATATATCACAAAATGTGTTTTACAGCAACCCAATGTGACTCTCTCGGACTGTACAGACCTTATTGACCACAAATGGTATATCTGGACGAGTGAATGTTAAATATTATGGGGCTCCTACAGTGTTGCGATAAAAAGTTTCATCATGGAAAAGAGATCCTTCAAAACTTTGAGAGTTTAGAGGAAGAAGCAGTCGGTATTGAAATATGTTGTAAGCCATCCATTTGTGCTTTCTACAAAAAATCAGTAGCATATCGATGTTTCGGTAGATGCAAACCAGTAGGGGTCCATGATACTTCAATGTCCAAAAAATAAGAGAGGCGACCAAGGTTTCTCACAGCGAAGTGTGACTTCAACCAATTAATAAGATATCCAACAAGAGACGAACTGGAGCATAAAACAAGAAGTTCATCCACATACGCCCAACATAATAATTTATCAATGTTAGAGGAAAAATGAAATAATGAACAATTGGTTTTTGTGCCAGTAAAGCCATAAAATCCAAGGAATCTATTAAACATCTATTCCACATATGCATAAAGCTTATTTAAGCTCATAAAGAGAACACTTGAGCAAGCAAACATGCTTGGGGTGATCCGGGTCAACAAACTTAGCAGGTTGAGATATGTATACTACTTCATCAAGGGTACTGTGAAGAAAATCATTAGATATATCCAACTAAGTAATATGCAAGTTGTTCGAGACCGCCAAGTAAAGAAGTAGGTGAATGGTGGCAGGTTTCACTACCGGACTAAAAGTATCGACATGGTCCACACCTGGTCTTTGATGATACCCTTTAGCAATAAGTCGAGCCTTGTAATGGTCAACGGACCCATCAGGCTAAACCTTTGTTTTAAAAATCTATTTTCTCCCAAAAATATTTTCAGATAGAAAAGGTGGAATTAATTGCCAAGTCCCATTTTGTAGGAGAGCTTTGTATACCTCTTGCATTGCCCTACGCCAATACACATACTTTGTAGCTTAAGAGTAGCTCGAGGGCTCAAAAATATCATTTGACATAGCTAAGTAAGAGATGGGCCACTTTGGTTTTAGTGAACCCGTTTGTGATCTAGTAGTCATTGGATGAGACTTAGATGAAGAACATGACAATCTGTTAGGATGATGCACATTGCTAAATGGACCAGATGGTTCAAAAACAACCCATTGGTCCCCACCTTCAATAGACAATGTATTGGAGAGAATCTTTGGCAATAGCGAAGATGTATATGTAGGCATAACATGTGATTGTAGAGGAATCGAGGTGCTTCTACAACACACTGTTTAGAGCATTGCCGTGTAGAAGTGGAGGTGGAATTATTAAATAATGTGGTATTGGGTATTGACGGAGAAAGACTAGATGAGTTCAATGAGGAAGAAACATGCACAAATGATTGTGGAATTGATGAAGGTATCTAGACAGTGAGCGGGGAAGAATTGATTGATTTAGCAGGCATAGTAGCATCATCCTGAACAACAAAGGGAAAAACTGTTTCGTCAAAAATAATATGGCAGGAAACAAAAAACTTAGAGGAAGTAGGATCAGAACACTTATAACCTTTGTGAATTTTTCTATATTCCAAAAACACACATCTCTTAGAACGAGGAGATAATTTATCCTTCATATAAGGGTGAATCCATGGGAAGCAAAGACAACCAAATACACGCAACAATGAGTAATCAAGATCAAGATTAAATAGAACGCGAAATGGTGGTTAATTATTTAGACGAGTAGTTGGTGATCTATTTATGATATAAATAGTAGTATTAAAATCATTTGTCCAAAATTTGGAAGGAACACTTGCATGTGTAAATAAGGCACGACCTGTCTCAACAATATGTCGATGCTTACGTTCTACACAACCATTTTGTTCTTGAGTATAAGAACAAGAAGAAAGTTATGTAATACCATTGTCTCTTAAATAAGAAGTTAATGCTTGAAACTCACCTCTTTAATCTTCTTGAGAGTTCTTAATTGGACGACCAAAGTATTTTACAACAATTTTTTGAAATTGAACAAAAAGGGAAATAACTTCTGACTTGAACTTAAGAAAATAGATTCATGTGTATTTTCTATAATGATCAAAGCAAATAACATAATATTTATATCCATCATTCGAACTAATAGGTGTTGGACCCAAAATGGAATTTTATGACTCTTGCTAACAACACAAGTTGGACAGAAACTAGAAGACCCACAACTAGATGAAATAATTGTACTAGAAGGTAAATCCCGATGAACTGTAGGATAAGACGCATGATCCAAGCGGTGCATGCCAAAACCAAGTGAAGCAGCATATGAAGTTGGTGAAGAAACTGACTTCCATATCGAAAAGGAATGTAGACCTCCCTCATTCGGTCCTTTGTGAAGAGTTGCCTTCGTTGACAAGTCCTTAATAAAAATAGTGAGGAAAAAATTCAATCGAGACTTTGTTAGAAATAGTAAAAGAACTAATAGATAATAAATTTTGGGTAGCAGTGGAAACACGAAGAAGACAATCAAGAACATATGACTTATCAGAAATAAATAGAGATCATTTACCAATATGAGAGATGGGAAATTTGGAACCATTACCTAGAGTAACTTATTAAGTGCCATGATATTCTGACTGAATAGCAAGGTAGATCAGATGTCAGATGATGCATGGTGCCACTATCTATCAACCAATTATGTGATGATTGGGAAGACGTACTTGCTAGATTTGAAGAGGGATGACCAGATACCTGATTTTCATTCATAGTCCTAGGTGATGGACAAACACGTGCAATATGACCATTTCTTTCGAAATTATGGCTGACAATTCCATAATAATCAGTGGAAGGTGATAGATTCCTTGAATAAATTTTTGAATGTGTTGCGGTGGCATAATGTCGACTTTGAGATTGTTGTAAACTTCCATGGCTAGCAGAGCGTCCACAACCCCGATTAATACACCCCCTTCCGCGTCCACAATGTATTGAGAATGAACTTTGTGTGTACTGTATTGTTGGGGAATAATAGTACTAGCATCTTCATGTTTTCATTGGCTTTCTTCATTCAACAACATACCATAAAGTGCATAAAAGGTGATGTCTTCATGATATGATTCAAGAAACCTTGTGAAGGGGAGATAAGTAGAACCTAATCCGGCAAGAACAAACTCTACTAAATCATCATTAGTGACTGGGTGTTGCTAAGCAGCCAACTTATCAGCAATAGCTTTTCCCCCTTGCACGTAACTTTCAATAGTTGCATTATCACGAGACAAATTGTATAAGTATGCCTTAAGTTCACGAATCAATGGTTTAGATCCACAAGCATAGGCTGCAATAAGTTTTTCCCAAGCTCCACGAGTTGTTTCTGCTCTGATCAATTGAGAGAGAATACTTTCTGAAACTGAAACGACTATCAAACTTCAGACGGGTTGATCTTGACGTACCCAAACCTTATATGTTGGATTTGGTTTATCACCATCCAAAATGCGTGGTAGTGCTGGGTTGCTACCATCAAGATAATTGTTAAGACCACAACCGCAAATCATGGAAAGAAATTGTGTCTTCCAAAACAAAAAAATTTGTTGACGTAAGCTTTATTGGCAACTGGTGAGCGAGATTAGGTGTAGGATAGTAGTTTTCCATGACATTTGTTGAAACAATTGAAGCTTTCAGGGTATAAGAGTTCTCAATATTATCTCCCACTAGAATAATCATTTCTAATTATTCAAAGAATTTTTATTTTTGGAACGAAAGAGAGAATGGCCGGTAAAGAGAGAAAGATTGTTAAACCACAAAAGGCTCTGATACCATGTAAGAGATATTTATTCATACATAAAATATGTATAGCAATATGAATATATACTTAGACTAAACATCGAGACCTATAAGAACTAGGCAACACGGATTGAGGAGAAATAGTCTCCTAAGACATCACAACTTACTCACCCTTTTACATAGTTTTAGATATAATAGAAATCTATCTAAGCCAAACTGTTACATTTGGAACCTTTGTCATCTAAAAAGAGAAAAATGTAAGTATAAATTTTTATTCCAAAATATAAAAATTGGCACCTTTATTTGATTTTTATGTTGTATGTTTACACTCCCTCTGTCTCATATTAGTTGATCATCTTACTAAAAATAGTTGTCTCATATTAGTTATCCACCTTACTAAATCAAGAAAATATTAATTAATTTTTTTCTATATTATCCTTGCAATGAATTCTTATTGAAAGTGTTCACATTTGTTTGTAAAATTTTCAAGAAGTTTTTTAAGGGATGAATTTGAAAAGTTATTTTCTTATTTATGATTTCTTAATATGTGTGCAAAAACAAAAATGATCAACTAATATACAACGGAGCGAGTACTATATTTTTAATTCCAAAATACTCTCACCTATTTTTAATATCAAAATACAACACACAGTAAAAATAATTCCCTACAGTTCTAGAATCTTCTCTCACTTCCCACTTTTTTCCTACACTCCCCTCATTTTATTGCTAAACTGCCATGGTCCTTCGTCACTTCTCTCCTACTTCTCTCTAACTTATCATCGCGGCCTCACCAGATTTGAAATTGATAGAGGATCTCGTTATTTTAGGATAATTTGTTTTTTTAAATTTTCCCCATGTCTTTGGATTTTCTCATCTCAATTTTACAATGATTTCGTTTCATCGAATATTGAATCTTTGATCGAAAATTCCGTATAGATTACTGATTGTATTTACTAGGTAAGTTTATTTTTTATAGTTTATATAGATGCATGAATTTAGAATTTAATTAATTTATTGTACTTTTCATCATTTAAAAAGACATAATAAAAAATGTGGTTAATGTGGAGCTTTAATTGGAATACTCAAGTTTTTGAGCGACTTTATTTTGCTGGAGATTGAATATGAAATTTAGTATTTTTTTTGTGCCTACACGCTTATCCACTCCAAGGCCTTCAACCATCATTCTAATCATGATAACAAGCGTTTCAACTGGATTTGGAGTATGTCTTGTCCTAAAAGGATCAAACCTTTACTTAACTTATGCACTACAACAAGCTTCCGAACGACCTCTATCTCAATAGGATAGAAGTGGATGTCCTCCTTACCCCGACTGCCAGGTTTATGGTATTTCTTCGGAAGGTATAGACCACATATTTTTTAAGTGTACAAAAGCCACTAAATTCTGGATTATTGTACGGGCAAACAACACTGCAACCTAAAATGTCAAGAGGGATATGCTTTCCTACGTGAACTTGTACAACATTTGGAAGCTCACTAACGAAAAACCTTTCTATAACCTCCTCCTTTGGGAAGCCATCATGCCTCAATGTTTCTTAGCAATATGGCTCTAAAGAAACCACAAAATCGTTAATAAAAAAAGGAGTATCTCCTTCAACAATGTCATCAACAGGGGTTGATTTACCTTACGTTAAGGGGTGTCATGGGACACGACTTCGTCAATTTTTTTTATTATATATGTATACCTAATTAGAAGTCAAAAGCTAAAAAAAGGTGACGCTGCTTGTAACAAGTAGTGATGTAGCAAAGACGATGAGGCGTTTTAGTTTTCTGTAAACTTCTTTCTTAAGAGTTAAAAGACGAACCAGGGTGACTTCTTGACAGTTTTTCACCATTCTTGAAGCTAAAGGTAAGGTATTTAGTCCCCGAATCCATTTTTTGATCTGTAGAATGTAAATTCATGGGTAATTATTGTTGTGGGGGGGGGGGCAGGGGGTTGGAACTGATTTGGATGGTGGAAAAAAATCCCTAGCTCCATATTAGGATCATGGGTTTGGCCTAGGGTTAATGATTTTGATTATAATCCAGGTAATTAGGCATCATTTACTGATCCTCGCGTTATATTGATTGTTTGTAGACCTAGAGCAAGCGGAAAGAATCCGGAAAGGGAAGAATCAAGTTTCTTAGGAGGGTTCAAGCTTTATTTGAGGTAGGTGATGGTTGTGATTTCATGTTGGTGTGATGTATGTTAGTAATTACTACATTATAATGCATGTATGTATGCGAATGTTGCATTATTGATCACACTAATTGTAAATGAGTATGAATGAATAATTGTATGTCATGGACTAACTCTTGATGGTATGATTATGAGAATATATATTGTGATTGTGATTGTGGCTTGTTGAATGGATCGGGTGTTACGTTCCAACACACTAACTTGGATCGGGTGCCATATTCTGGCGCATATATGGGATCAGGTGCCACGTATGACACACTAACTTGGATCGGGTACCACATACTGGTACACTAACAGTTTGGGTATGGGTTCCATGAGAGAACCACTGACTTGGTATATATGTGTATTATTGAGAATGTGGAATTGTACATTGATTCTGAAATGATGACTAATATTGTATATGTTCGGTATATGTCTGTTTTATAATATTGTGGTTACTTGCATGTGTTTCATCTATTGGGATAGCCGTGTGATCCTACCAGTACACTGTGGTTGTGTACTGATATTGCATTTGCTCTTTCTTTGTTGAGTACAGGGCATCTTCAGGCAGCTACAGGCAGACCTTGTTTAGAAGATCATTGAGCAATCAAATTCAAGGGTGAGCCAGTTCTTCCGGGCGGCCATGAGTTCTCTTTTAGTTTATGTCCACATCTTCGGACTTAGACTAGTGCTTTAGATTCCTTTTGTTTAGTTTGGGGTTGTACCCCTTCTTATTTATACTTATGGTTCTTGTTGGAGTTTTGGTACATTGACTTTCAGGTTCTAGGCATTATTTTCTCATTTGGTTGTTAGACTTTTGTTGGAGTTTATGGAACTCCCTATTTTCCTTTTCTTAGACATTTAAACCTTCTTTCGTATCTTTAAATGTTTAGTTTTTGGGTTAGCTAATTAGTATTAATGGTTCTCCCACCGGAGGGTTAGTGTGGGTGCCAATCACGACGGTCTGGGTCGTGACACAACCTGTACATAAATCAGTCCAACCTAGCAATTCTACAATACACGGCCCACATGGTCCAATACACAGTCTAATAGGCACAATTCAACAATTAAACAAATCAAATAAGTTAACCTCAAAGTCAAGTAGTTCAATCACACGCAACAAGTACGTTAATTACGATTAACAACCAAGTCACACATAAACATCATGTAAACCTGCTTTTGTTAGACTTTTGTTGGAGTTTATGGGAACTCCCTATTTCCCTTTTCTTAGACATTTAAACCTGCTTTCGTATCTTTAAATGTTTAGTTTTTGGGTTAGCTAATTAGTATTAATGGTTCTCCCACCGGAGGGTTAGTGTGGGTNNNNCTCCCACCGGAGGGTTAGTGTGGGTGCCAATCACGACGGTCTGGGTCGTGACACAACCTGTACATAAATCAGTCCAACCTAGCAATTCTACAATACACGGCCCACATGGTCCAATACACAGTCTAATAGGCACAATTCAACAATTAAACAAATCAAATAAGTTAACCTCAAAGTCAAGTAGTTCAATCACACGCAACAAGTACGTCAATTACGATTAACAACCAAATCACACATAAACATCATGTACATCAAGTCACAATAATCAGACTCTTGCCGGAACCATTTCACATCGGCTTAATAACCACTTGACGGAAGTGACCTCGGCATCACAACACTCGCCAAAAAATACCTCGGTATAATAGCACTTGCCAGTAAAGACCTCAGCATCATAACATTCACCGGAAATGAACTCGACCTAATAACACTTATCGGTAAAGACCTCAGACTAATAACAACAACCGGCAAAGACCTCGGCATAATAACATTTGTCAGCAAAGACCTCAGCATAATAATCATCACATATCTCATCACGATGTTCAACGATCAATGCACACAAGCAATATCACACCACAAGGAAGAGTCAACAAATTGCACAATTCAAGTCCACAGTCATGCTTTCAAGCATTTCATCAATCAATCACTAAGGGAACAATAAGACAATTTACATCATCGTGTTCATCATATGGCCTTTTACATTTCAATCCTTTTTATTCATTTAGATGTAATAAGTGGACAATTTAAATCCTTCACTTCATCCCCATTACTCCCGATACACAAGCAATGAAGGAAGTACACAAATTTTACTAGAATACAAAGTATAGGAAGCCACTTGCCTTAAATCAATAACCAATCACCGCAATAGTTGAGTCTTCCCCTTTTATATAACTTTCAAAACCTCACAATCTATGCACAAATAAGTATTCACAATCATATTCTGAAAACAACAATACCCACATCGATTTCTCTTGAAAATTTTGTCAATCAACACAAACCCAATTTCGAAATAAGGTTTGAATCCGAAATTTAATACTTGAAAACATTACTCAAAGATTTAAGAACTAATTAGGGAAAATCATTTCAAAAAAAGGGACTTAAAATCAGTTCACTAACTCACTTTTAATTAAAAACTCAAGTTCATGAAGAACCCCCAATTTATCCACCCAAAATCTTGATTTAAACTCATAAATTCAATATTAATAATGGGTAATCGATGATTTAGAGTTAAGAAACATTACCCAACAATTTTATCTTGAAAAAACCCACTAGAAATCGCCACTACCGAGTTCTCAAAGCTCCAAAAATCAAAATGGGGAAGAGACCCCAAAATTTGGGTTTAAACCGTGTCAGGTGTCCTCCGCAAATGTGGACACCTACCTGTGAATGTGGGTTTTAATGAGCTGGACCTCTGCGAATACGGCAGGTCTCCGGTGAATGTGGAGGTCAACGCATTGACGTCCTGCAAATGCGATCGAGACTCTGTGAACATGGGGTTCTCACCCCATCTCCTCCGGGAATGAAGCAACAAGTTCCACGAACGCGGAGGGTTGCACTAGAACACAGAAAACCAGCCAACTAAAAAATTAGCAAAATGACCCTCGGGATTCGTTTGTAACCCCGTACACACAAACCACATACGTAAATCAATTATAATTGACATTACGGACTCAATGGAACCGTCAAAATAGGATCTCAAGTCTCCTTGACCCTATATCTGTGAAAACCACAAGAAACTTACTCAACACCTAAAAAGGCTAAAACAAGCTCGGGACCTCTCAAAAATCAACCAAGACCTTACCTTGGCCTAAAATCATCTCCCGAATCAAACGGAACTCTCAAAATTCCAACGGAGCATTTGAACTTCAAATGTTGATCAAAGTCAACCCAAAGGCTAAAATTCCACATTTTCAGCACTTAGGACCTCAAATCCTCAAAAAGACTCAGAATCAGAAAGCGACAACTCTCATGGATCAGATTACACATTTTGGGACTGATGGAATTGACAGAATTTCACTCTGATACTCAAAACTACAAAAGACCCCAAAATCACTTTCTTAACAACTTAGTCTTTAAAACTCACAAGTGTACCAAATTCTCAACTTTTAACTCAAAGTTTAAAACCAACTTTTCAAAGTCAATCATAAAAGACTCGCAATTGATATTGGGAGGGGTGAAATGGTAATTTCATAAAATTTTCCAAAAATGACCAACTGGATCATTACATTATCCACCACTAAAAACCATGTTCGTCCTCGAGCTTCAAGCAAAAGAAAGTATATGCAACTTCGAAAAGCTAAGGATATATAGCAAGCCTATCTGACTATGTTTCCCAAGTCGCCTCACCAACTGAACGACGCTTCCACTTCACCTTCACTAAAGTAATCTTTTTGGTCCTGATCTTTCAGACCTGCCTATTAGATGGCAATAACATCCTCCTCAAGAGATAATTATAGACCCAACTCAACTAAACCAATGGAAAGTACATAGGACTCATCCAGCATGTACTGCCGAAGTATGGAAACATGAAACAATGGATGCACATATGACAAACTAGGTGGCAAGGCCAACTTATAGACCACCTCTCCCACATGACTCAAAATCTCAAAGGGTCCAATGAATCTAGGGCTAAGCTTGCCCTTCTTTCTGAAGCACATCACACCCTTCATGGGTGACATTCAGAGCCAAACATGATCATCCTCTATGAATACTAAGCTCAAACTCTCTGATCCGTTTTACTCTTCTATCGACTCTGGCTATCAACAGTCTACTCTGGATCAAACGAACCTGCTTCATAACATCTCTAAGAAATTATGTATCTAATGAATCCATTTCAATTGAATCAAACCATTCGATTGGAGATCTACATTGTCTACCATACAATGCCTCAAAAGAGACCATCTAAATACTGGAATGATAAATGTTGCTATAGGCAAACTTTACTAAGAGAAAATGTTGATCCAGCACCAAAGTCAATCAAACAAGCTCGGGGCATGTCCTCTAACACCTGAATCATACGCTCGAACTAACCATCTATCTGAGGATGAAAAGTTGTACTCATATCTAACCTACTACCCAAACCATGCTACAAAGATTTCTTGAAATATAAAGTGTACAAGGAACCTCGATCAGAGACAATAGAAATTAGGACTCCATGCAATCGCACAATCTAACTGATATAAAGCTTGGCTAAATTCTCCGTCGTTTACTTCACCTGAATCGATATGAAATGGGCGGCAACCTATCAAAAACAACCCAAATAGAGTCATAACCACTCATGGTGGTAGGTAATCCCACAACAAATTACATAGTGATCCAATCTCACTTCCAAGTAGGAATAGGCATCCTCTAAGATATACCTCCAGGCCACAGGTGCTCGCACTTAACATGTTGACAAGTCAAACACCTCAAAACAAAACCTACAATATCCCTCTTCATACCACACCATCAATAGTGTTGGCTCATGTCATGATACATCTTCGCCGCACCCCAATGAATGGAATATCACGAACAATGGGCCTTCTCAAGAATAAGTCTAATCAACTCACCCACCTTAGGCACACAAATCCTACCTCCAATCTGCAAGACCCCATCAGAATCAAGGACAACCTCCTTAGCTTCCCCTCTTATCACTTTGCCTCGAATGGGACATAGTTTCTCATTGTCAAACTGATGCTCACGAATCTACTCTATTAAGGAAGAACGAGCCTCAATAAAAGCAATCAAACCATCTGTCTCCTCATAAACCTATAATCGAACGAGACTGTTGTCTAACCTCGGAACATCTCTAGCCAATGGTCTCTCCTCCACACTAAATGTGGCAAGACTTCCCATGCTAGATTACTTCTTACTTAAAGCATTGGCCTTCCCTAGATGATACAAGATAGTGATGTCATAGTCCTTCAATAGCTCAAGCCATCTACGCTACCTTAAGTTCAGATCTCTCTAATTGAAAATGTATTGAAGACTTTGATGATCTGCTAAGACCTCATAATGAACCCCATACAGATAATGTCGCAATAACTTAAGAACAAACATTATGGCTGCTAACTCCAAATCATGGGTAGGGTAATTCCTCTAATAGGTCTTCAAGTGTCTAGAGGCATAGGCAATCACCTTGCATGTCTGCATAAGAACACCACCCAGTCCGACTCCAGAAGCATCACAGTACACAGTGAAGTCCACACCCTCCTCGGGTAAGGTCAAAACAAGAGACAAATTCAACAAAGTCTTGAGCTTTTGAAAGCTCACCTCACACTCATCAGACCACTGGAAACTCACACTCTGTCGAGTTAATCTAGTCAAACGAAATGCAATGGTAGAGAATCTTTGAACAAATCATCGGTACTGTCCCGCGAGTTCAAAAAAACTCTAAATCTCAGTAACCGATGTAGGCCTGGTCCAACCTCTAACAGCCTCAATCTTGGCTGGATGCACTCTAACACCCTCCTTGGACACCACCTGTCCTAAAAATGCCACTTAATCAAACCAAAACTCACACTTTGAGTACTTGGCATAAAGTTTTTCTTCCCTCAATCTCTAGAGCACAATCCTCAAATGCTGATCATGATCTACCTCGGTCTTGGAGTACACCAAGATATCAACAGTGAACACTATCACAAAGGAATCTAAATAAGGTCGAAACACCCCATTCATCAACTTCTTGAACACTGCATGGGGTTTAGTGAAATCGAAAGACATCACAAGAAGCTCATAATGCATATAACGAGTCCTCAAAAATTTCTTAGGGATATCTGATGCCCTAATCTTCAGCTAATGATAATCGGATCTCAAGTCAATCTTAGAAAACAAAGATGCACCCTGAAGCTGATTAAACAAATCATCGAAACAAGGAAGAGGATGCATGTTCTTTACGGTCACTTTGTTCAACGTAGATAATCAATACACATCCCCAAGGATCCATCCCTCTTCCTCACAAACAACAAAGGCCCGGAGAAACACTAGGGAGAATAAACCCCTTACTCAACAATTCTTGCAACTTGTCCTTCAATTCCTTCAACTAAGCTGGAGCCATACGATACGGAGGAATAAATATTGGCTTAGTTCTCAACTCCAAGTCAATAGAAAAATCAATATCCCTATCTGGAGGAACACCCGGAAGATTAGTAGAAAACACATCTATAAACTCTCGAGCCACAGGCATGGAATCCATGGGAGGTGGACCAACACCAGTATCTCAAATAAAAGCCAAGTAGGACAAACGCCCTCTATCAACAAATCTCTGAGCTTTAACGTATGAGATAACCTTGTTAGGGTAAAAACCACTAGCACCCATCCACTCAACTCTCGGGACACCCGGCATCGCTAAGGTCACAATCTTAGCATAATTGTTAAGAATCGCTTGATGTGGAGAGAGAATCCATACCCAAGATAATATCAAAGTCTACCATCCCTAAAATAATCAGGTCTACCCAAGTATCATACCCAGCCAAAGAAACAAGATAGGATCGATACAATCCATCCTACCACTAGTGATTCACCCACTGGTGTAAAAACATGAATAGCCATAGGTAGGGGTGTTCACAATTTGGATAAAACCAATCCAAAGCAAAAAAATTGAACCAAACCTATTGAATAAACCAATTTTATTTGGGTTAGGTGTGGTTTGATTTTAGATTTTTAAAAACTAATAGTATTTGGATTGGTTATGGTTTTGTTCGAAAAAACTCGAAGAAATAACCGAACCGAACTGACAAATTATATAAATATATTTTATTATTATACATACATAATATATTATTTTATAAACGATTTTAAAGATCTTATACGTGTTTTCATCAAAATTTATTTATATTTACTTATGAAAGCAAAAATTCCCAAGGTGAGAATATTTATCTTATTAGTTTCATGACAATTCTTTATGAGATTGAAAATGTCACTGTCTCTTCCTTCTAGGCCAAAATAATAAATTTTGAAGCATTATTCATAGTAAATTCAATGATTGAACGTTATAGAATTCCAGTCATTTTAACTACTTTTATTTTTAATTAATTGTTGTCACTTTATTCACCTTTTGAATGAATTATTTCTTTTATTTTTGTCTTTGGTTAATAACCGAACAACCAAATTAAATCGAACCGAAACCGATAACAACCAAACCGATAAATATATATTATATTTGGTTTGGTTTGGTTTGATTTTGATAATTTTAAAACCGATTAAGTTGGTTTGGTTTTAGGTTTGACCGATAACCGATCTAAACCGACCCGTGAATACCCCTAGTCACAGACATGCAAGTAGACATCATATCAAACACAGTAGCAAAATAGGTAGACAAATATGAGAATGTAGATCCCAAATCAAACAATACAGATGCAGGTCGATGGCAAACTGGGATGATACATAGGATCACAGCATCAAAAGGCTCAGCCTCAGGCCTCCATAGAAAAGCATAGCACTAGCCATCTCGATTGCTTGTAGCCTAAGTAGAACCTCTACCAGTAGTCATGCCACCTTTATCGGATTGAACACTACCTCAATCTCTGGCCGGAGGCGCTGAATCCCTTGCTGGAGGAGCTGAAAAGAACATTGAGGTCCTGAATGAGTCTGTAGGGGACACTATCGCATCATATAACCTAGATCCTCACAACTAAAGCAAGCTATCGGCCTGGATAACAGCTGCTTTGAACCAGACGAATAACCATAGTTACCTTAGCTAGAACTATAAGACCGTCGGGATGACTGCCATTCTCAGCTGTTGGTATAGAAGCATGAACCAACCCACGTCACTGGAAGGAACCACAAGCCCTATGAGAACCTTTTCCTCCAGATGAGGCACCAAAACCTGACTAGAATAACGGGCTATCTTGGGCTCCCAAACTCCTCTAAGACCATCAACTCCGCCTCCTTGGCGGTGCTCACAATGGACAGGAAGGAAGTCCCTTCTCTGGCTTCCCTGAACACATAAGACCTAATGGAGAAATTCAACCCTCTCAGAAACCATAAAACTCTCTCTGCCTCATTCTGAATAATAGTCATAGCATGCTTAGAAATCTCACAAAAATGGGCCTCATACTCGGTCACAGGCAAACCACCCAGCACCAAGCTCTCAAAAATCAGATAACTCTCCTCCCTCACGTTCCAAGGAATGTAACGGTCCTAGAAAGCACTAGAGAACACGTCCCACTCTACTGGAGGAGATCCAACTTGTCTAGACCTCACAAAAGTCCTCCACCACTCTCTGGCGCGACAATGAAGCTGAAGTGCAACTAACCGGACATCACAATCATCAACGATACCCAATGCCTCAAGCATCTCATGGAATAAAGTCAAAAACTCATGAGCATCCTCGCTCGTACTACCCTGAAACTGGGGTGGTTTTATCTTCTGAAACCTCTCATAGCACTGCTGATCAGCCGCTGTCAAAATAACCTCATGAGCAATCTGTGCACCAATAACCGGTGCATGAACACCTGGAGTTTTCTTCTAACCTGGGGTCTGCGCCCCCAGAGAAGGTTCTCTAATACACGAAGCATTCTCAACAAAGTCTCATTAAAACAATGTAGCTCCAAACTCGGGAAGAGCCTGGTCCTCAACAACCTCAAACTGTGGCTCAAGAGAAGTCTCTCTAGCTCTATATCTAGTAGGTGCCGCTCCATAGGCACGACCTCTAACCGGTGCCACTCCACAAGCATGACCTCTAGCTCGGGTTGTCATTCCCTGAGGCTAGCCCCTAAATGTAACACGGGACCTAAGGTCACAAGTAACCCCAAGCTAACCCGAAATCTGGTATATCATAAGAATACAGAAATGACTATAACCAAGCAGAAGCATAACTGAATAATTAATAAAATCTAAAGGAATTCAACTGAGAATATTTTAAAGAAATAACTGAGTTCAAAGTAGAATAGCCTGAATCAATTGAGTTTGACTCTATGTTTGAAATCCTTTAACACTGACGAGCTACTGGGACAAGTCCCCAGCTAACCCTAATGTAACGACTCGGAAAAATGATAGGTTAAGCAAGAGCCTATGACTTTGTGTTGACTTTATAATGAGGTTCTATGAGGGGTTTTTATGTAATTTCGTTTTAATTATTTATTATGTGGGGTTGATTTTAAATGGTTTTGGGTCTTAAAACATTCCTTTAACTCATTATTTTCCCAAATCAAATCCCAAATTCTTTCTCTCTTTATATCTCTCTCTAACTCAAGGAAGAAGAAGGGTGAAGAACTAGGGTTTCAAATTGGAGGCTTCTTTCATCGATTTTCGTGGGCTTTTTCAATATTAAGTTATGGGGATCCTTTATCCTTGATTATTCTTCCTTTCAAGGAGCTCAATTCAAATGATTCAAGGTTCTTCCAAAAACACAAAAATCCTAATTTCGATTCTAAGCATGGGTTCTTGCATTAAATGATTTTTTTTGATGATTTACGTTATTAATGGTGTCTATTGATGGTTTTAAGAAAGAAATTTCCATGAACCCATGTCTTGGCAAGTTTCCTAAAGTTGGCTTATGAAGTGGGTTTATTATTTATGATTGAATGATGATGGAAGTATGCTTGGATTGAGTTGAATAGTTGACTTCTATTATTATCTATGCTTATCTATTGTGAATTGTTGGAGAGTTGAGGAATGGTGATTGTGGCTTGGGAAAAAGGGTAAGTGGACCTAACTTCATTGTTAAGGTAGAATTGATATAGAATTGTGATAGATTGATGTGTGATCCACTTATGGTGGAGGTGTTTACTTATTGAATGTATTGTGTTTATGGCCTTGGAGGCATTATATGAGGAATTGAAAGTGTGTCCTCTATTATTGTTCATATGTGATGATGATGGAATGTGAAGGATCTTTATAATGTGATGTGTGTCTTGACTTGGTAGACTTAGGTGCCTCTTCTTGATACATTAGAAGCTTTGTTGAATATGAATCGATAGGATATGGCATTCCTTTCGGATGTAAGTGACGAAACCTGTTTTTGAGCTGGATAGTGTTTGGTATTTTAGGCATATCTCTTGCTCTAGAACTTAGTTTGCAGTAAATAAATATGATTTGGAAAGCTAACTCGTATACCTACAACTTTTATGTTTATGTAAAATTCTAATTTAACTGTTATGGATACGAAATATGGGACGCAACATAGGGCAAGTTCTGCCCAGATTCCGAGAATTGAAATCCTGCATGACCAGCGGCTAGTGTCTTGACTATATCTTTTTGTACAAAATATATTTTGCGGTGATCCTTGTTTGTTTGCAACCCTAAGAGATGTATCTACATCTTTCATGAAGGTTATAAAGTCTAGTTCTGCCATTTTCCTTTTCAAATCTAAGATGCAACATGAAGTACTAGGCTGGCCAGATTCACTGTTTTGGGAGCATAGTTGTATTTGTACATGCTAGGCTTACTTATGATGATGATCCTATTTTACGTCAACATTACTGAGCTAATAGAAGTTAAATAAGTTATGTAATTGTATTCCGAAGGTTGATGTATATATGAAATGAGGTTGGATTATGAAGTATCCTTAAATGAAAATGTTGTGACTTGGTTGGTAGACTAAAGTGTCCCTCCTTGTTACTTAAAGTCTTGAATGCATGAATGTGTGAAGTGGGCAAAACTAAGAAATGGTGCCCTTTCATAAGTCTAGCTTTCCTAAGTAAATGTAAAACCATGAAATCGGTAGACCTAATGGTGGTAGCCCTTCTCATGTGTGAAATAATGAACCTTGGACCGGCAGGCTTAAGGCACCCTTAATGAAAAATCGGTAGGCCTAAGGCACCCTTCCAGGGGGATTTAATGAGCTATCCTTATGAACCTTGATTGGCCATGACTAAGAAATGGGGCCTTTCTTGGGAAGAGGTACTATGAGTTGGTTGAACTAGAAAAGGAACCTTCTCTAAGTACATATGTGATTGAATACTCTATGGGAAACAAGGCTAGCACCGAGTGGATGTGGTTAGGAAGGTGGCCTAGTTGAGTATGAGATTAGGCACAATGAACTTCCTTGGACATCCCCTAAACCATGTGCCTACATGGGTTGCTTACTAGTTCTACCTTTGGCAAGTAGAACAACCTCCACGGAGTAGGATAGACTCCGGATTCCATACCTAGCTAGTATGGTCTATGTCGGTTATGCCTATTCCCATCATGTGGGATGTGCACTCTAGTTATTGGATAGGTTCTACAACGTGTAGGTAGTAGTATGGGATGCTATCTACACATGGCACGAGTAGGCTTTGAAGATACTAAAGTGAGTTCCCTAAGTCTAACGACTATTATGTGAAAGTCCCCTTATGTGCTTGAATGTCTCCAAAAATGGTTTCTTAAAGAATGTTGGTCTATTGATGTTATGTTGTAAAGGAAATGTCCTTATATAAGGTAATCTTG
>NW_006238948.1:717713-735596 GCF_000226075.1 Solanum tuberosum | reverse complement strand
TTTAAGTTGTGTACGGGATTAGTCCCGAATTTTGTACTCTAAAGTATTAGATGGTTTTGAGACATCATGTATAAAGTCTAGAAAGTCTTCCGCTTGCTACATTTTTTTTTATGAAATGTTTTCTTGGTAAAGAAAGTTTTAAATTCCTTATTATTTTTGTGTCTATGCGATGAATGAATGCTAAGAGGCTTGTATTAGACCTCTTCGAGGTCGAGTACGTCGGTTACGACTAGGGGGTGCTCCCGGGTCGTGACACCTAAAATGGTGAAACTAAAAATGAACTAACTAAACAAAAAAGAACATAAAGAAACATCATTTGAGGTTGAGGACTCACCCCTGACTATTGTTGATGTGGCGCCAGTATCAGCTAATCATGTGGCTGAACCTAAGAACCTAAGCTTACATCATAATAGGATGCAACATAGAGTATGCGTCACTACTTTGGATGTACTAAGCATGTGGGGTATGCAAAGCTAACCGAGTATATAAACATGCTAAAAATATTGGTCAAGTATGTAAACTGAACTAAAGTACTGAAATGACCCAAAAAGTTCTTAAAAATGTGCTTCGGAAGTTACCGGAAACTTGTTTAGCTATATATAAAAAAATCCATTTTGTTTTTTGAAAATCCAACTTCATATTCTTGTTTAGGGGGTCAAATTGAGTGGGAAATGGGTCTAACCCAAATTTTAGAGCAACCGTATCAAAATCCGAAATTTCCAAGTGAAGCCTTTTTCGAGGGTCTACTTTGGAGGGTCATATCTCCTAGCACACAAATTATTTGGTGGCCAATAATCATCAACCATGTGAGAGGTTTATATCTCACCACCTAGGATGCTTGGGGTGTGACCAACATCAACCATGTGAGAGGTTTATATCTCACCACCTAGGATGCTTGGGGTGTGACCAACATCAACCATGTGAGAGGTTTATATCTCACCACCTAGGATGCTTGGGGTGTGACCAACATCAACCATGTGAGAGGTTTATATCTCACCACCTAGGATGCTTGGGGTGTGACCAACATCAACCATGTGAGAGGTTTATATCTCACCACCTAGGATGCTTGGGGTGTGACCAACATCAACCATGTGAGAGGTTTATATCTCACCACCTAGGATGCTTGGGGTGTGACCAACATCAACCATGTGAGAGGTTTATATCTCACCACCTAGGATGCTTGGGGTGTGACCAACATCAACCATGTGAGAGGTTTATATCTCACCACCTAGGATGCTTGGGGTGTGACCAACATCAACCATGTGAGAGGTTTATATCTCACCACCTAGGATGCTTGGGGTGTGACCAACATCAACCATGTGAGAGGTTTATATCTCACCACCTAGGATGCTTGGGGTGTGACCAACATCAACCATGTGAGAGGTTTATATCTCACCACCTAGGATGCTTGGGGTGTGACCAACATCAACCATGTGAGAGGTTTATATCTCACCACCTAGGATGCTTGGGGTGTGACCAACATCAACCATGTGAGAGGTTTATATCTCACCACCTAGGATGCTTGGGGTGTGACCAACATCAACCATGTGAGAGGTTTATATCTCACCACCTAGGATGCTTGGGGTGTGACCAACATCAACCATGTGAGAGGTTTATATCTCACCACCTAGGATGCTTGGGGTGTGACCAACATCAACCATGTGAGAGGTTTATATCTCACCACCTAGGATGCTTGGGGTGTGACCAACATCAACCATGTGAGAGGTTTATATCTCACCACCTAGGATGCTTGGGGTGTGACCAACATCAACCATGTGAGGGGTTTATACCTTGCCACCAGGGTGTCCGGGTGTGAACGGCATCTCCCATCCTAAGTTGGGGTTATAGATTGGTTGGATCATGCATACACATATGATATCTACTATTAGTATAGAGTTACTTAAACATGTTTTGACTTCACTTTGATCATGCATCCTCATATTGTTATTCATAATGCCTATGAAACTATTTCTTGTGTTTCGATTGTGTCCTTGTCTATTGTTGTGTTGCACCCCGCATTCTTAGTACATTCCAAGTACTAACGCATATTTTGCCTACATGATGTCACCATGTAGGGACCGGAGCTACTCTTGATCCTTCTCTCCATTCACGTGGCTAGTACGACGCTTATCCGAGTTTGTTGGTGAGTCCTCAATGATTCGAGGGCTATGTTATGTTTCCTACTCCTATGTTTTGAGACTTTAGCTTGCAATTGTATTTTGACTATGAGGGGAGCCGGTAATATGTCATGGCCCCCGTCCTATCTATGTATGTAGAGGTGTGCGTTGGACAAGTATTTTGTAAATGAGCTTGACTCTTGTTCTATGATGTCATTTTGAAATGGTTTGCCCTTAGTCCCTATTTCCCGTTAATTAATGTTGAATGTGCTTCCGCGACCGATGAAGTGTGATGACAAGTTTGAGAGGCTTGTTTGGGGTTCCTTCGGGTTCCTCATTCGCCATGTCACGTCTAGGCCCTAGGCTTGGGTCGTGACAAGTACATAGGCCCAAGATACAATAATGCATAAAAACTAGAATGCAAGAGTAAAGTGGAAACAAGATGAAAAATGAGAATAAATACAACTACGGGCCTGAAGTACCTTACTGAAGCTAATACTTTGCGAGTGTCTATTAACCAACATAATCAATGTGAGCTAAACTTGGAGTCATGTATACGACCCATCAAGAGCACCCAATATACCTTGTTGATTGAATAGCGCTATCAAAGACACTTCATCCAATTCTAAGCGTCAACGATCGTTAATCAGTATATAACCCAACTAAATGAGTTGGGGTCGAATCCCACAAGGAGTGGTACGTGTTTAAGATTCAATAGGGAAGTATGAACATGATCAAATCAGTCATAGGAATAAAAATTATCGAATAAAGACATTATTCAAATCAAGGGGTGACACGAATGTCAAATGGGGGGTTTTGGTTTGAAATTATCAGCTACAAACAGTGGCAAACAATACAAAATAACAATGATGAGACGGGTTCGTGAGATATGATTTGATTATAGGCTAATATAGACAAATGGGTAATTGCAACTATTAGAAAAATAGCTAGATGTTAGTGAGTAAACTAGGCTATAGAGGAGATAAACTTTCTCTCGAACAATTTACCCCGAATCAAGTTGATTTCTCTCGAACATCAACAAGCAAGCAAAATAAGAACAATCCACACCTTAGTACATTCACTCTCTCCAGTTGAATGTGTAGGATTGGGTTTAGGATTCACTCTCTCAAGTTGAACCTAGGTCAACCCAATACCCACAGACCATCAATTAATAAGTTTAGTTTTAAAACCTCTCTCTCGAGCAAGCCAAAAACACAAGGGTAGAACTGCATTTGCAACTACAATTCTTAAATTAAACCACAATTAATGATTGAACTCACTCCTTAAATAGAATTTAAACTAACAATTAGCAATACCCATAAACTAAATCAGCCCCATAATCACATAATCACACCCCAAGAATTGGGGTATTAGCTAGACATTATAAAAAGATAAAAACAGTTACCAAATTGATTATCCATCAACTGGGTAAGTGTAGATTCATCCTTACAACGCTCCAATTTTAAGAATTCAAGGACCCACTTCCAATTTCTCATAAGTGAAAAACTTCAATTCTTCCAAACTTAGGAAAAACTAGAGAAAACTGTCTCACTAGTCCAAAACTCAATAATAGACTAAAAATATATAAGCTTAGATACTAAACTAAATGTTCAAAAATGTATTTATAGTCGCCAAAAATGTGCTGCGAAGAGTCACTCAGCAAAGTAAGTTGGGCTCGCCAAACCATTCGGTGAGCCGCCCTTTAGTTATTTCCATCGCCCTTCTGCCTTGGCATTCAACATCCTCAAGGTCTGGAACTTTGGGCGATCCAACACTGCATTGAGGAACCCCTCGGTGATCCGCCGACTGCTCCTTTCTCTCGCCAACTTGGTTATTTCCTTCAGCGCTTGGCACACTGGAACTTTAGGCGGTCAAGTGGCCATTCGGGGACTCGCCAAGTGGACTTGGCGATCACCAGGCTTGCCTTTCTTCATTCTTTCTGCCTGTTTTGTTCCTTTTTGCAAATTCGTGTCCTTGCTTTGTTCTTCAATCCATATACCCTGAAATTAAGGGTTTTACATCATTTATTGGCACAAAATAATCATTTGAGGACACTAAACCTATATAAATAAAGCCCTAAATGAGTCCAAATCTCGGACTCATCAACACCCCCAACTTAAACTTTTGCTTGTCCTCAAGTAAAACTCAAGTTCAACAGTTCAAAAAGGATGTCTCAAACAGTGCTACAAAAGACTCAATAATGAATGCACATAACAAGACTCAACTTACTCATGCAAGGATCAATTGTGCACTCAAAGATTCAAGTTGTGACTCACCATTATAAAAAATTCTCAAGTTCACAATACTTGCTTCAAATGCAAGTTCAAGGTCAACAAAGGAACTCAAATGCCCTCACAACAAGGATGATTATGTATTCACACACAATTGTTCAACACTTTATAACTCCGTAATCATATACTACTCTCACACTCACAAAGATGAATACATATATGACTTCACCCATAGGTTTGCCCTTATTTTCCAATCAACATTCCTTCAGTCACTCAAGATCAAAAAGGTCTTTTCAAGGCTTGTAACGGGGCTGAGTGTAAAGGTATGGTCATTTAGGCTCAGTGGCTGCTACCCTCATGAAATGTGGTATGAACATCACTTTCTTCCTTTTTCTTCAACATTTTCACTCATGCTCAAAATTCACCCCATTATTCACTTCTCATGGAATACCGAACACCCCATTTATTTTGCAACTTTCACAACTTTTTCATTCTTCTTTTCTTTCTCTCTTCTTTTTTTTTGTATGGAGCGGTTCCATCTTTTTCAAATCCATGGATCAAGGGGGACTTCTTCACACTTCTTGATTTTCTCCACTTTTCACCACACCTCCAGAACAGCCACAATCACACATTAGATGTGGCAATTTTTTTAGAAAAGGGTCAAAAATCATTTGTATTCACACAAGGAGCCATAAGCTCAAACATCCGCAAAACACAATATCAAAACATGAAAACCCAATAATATATACAAAAAATAGTCACAAGAGATAGGTATAGAAATACCTCACCCCACCACAAATAAAAAGCAGTTGTCCTCAAATGCAACAAAATAATCAAAGTCAATAAAAATGACAGAGAGGGAGGTAAAGAAGAGTCCTGTCTACACAGTAGCTCCATCTGTCGGGACATCAGTGCCCGGTGCAACATCAGCACTACCAACTCCACTAGGATCAGCCATGGGTGTGTCTGGCAATGAGATCTGCACGGCTGAATCTACCTTAGCCTCTTCAACCTCTGTAAGGCCCTCATAAGTAGACTCTTCATCGACACCAAGCTACTTCTCATCAGTCTCAGCCTCGGACTCAGCAACAGCCAACTCCTCAACACGAACCTCATCTCTGGTGGTAGTTGTAGGCACATCTCTATCAGCTGGCATGTCGAGGATCTCCACAGTCCCAAAAATCATGGACATATCTGTGGACTTCAGCTGGTCCATATCCTTCCTCATATCAGCAATTGCGGCCTTTAGAGTCGTCACCTCATCAGTAACCCCTTGGCCTCGCTCACAAATCGTTATCCATGCCACAAGGGCATCAATAGATGCAATAAGGGGTGTCACGGTAGCAGTAAGGGCCCTCTTAATCATCCCAAGGATGGTGGCCTCAAGCCTGGAGGCACGCCTATCAGCAGAGTGGGCTAGATGCCCCATCCATAGTATCGGAGCCTGGGTGAGTGGAGGTCAGGAAGCAGCAGCAGCAGTAGACCTAAGAGGCAGGGGAGCTGTAGAGGAACTGGGAGTCACGGAAGGGACATCACTAAATATACCTAAAGGCCCAAGGGTGGGAGTAGGAAATGTTGCCTCTGTAGGTAGTGTCTCAGTATCAATAATCGGGGAAGAATCCACAGGGGTTGCCTTCTTCTTCTCGGCCTCATCCTTCAAGTACTCCGCCTCAATGCCCCTGATATCGGTAGAAGATGTGGGAATCACTTCCACATCCTTCTTCTCATCTCGAGGCACCCGAGCCTGTCTACACAACTCAGTGATCAATACCAAAAAAGAAAGAGAGGTTTGGCGCTGCTTGGCCCTTATGGCCATCTCCTGTGTAATGATCATGCCCAAATTTAGCCCTGTTGCATCAATGATGTAAACAAAGCAGGCTGATTTTGCGTGGCGGAGGATAGACTTAATCTAGGATGGCATGATAAAACTCCTGATGAAGCCAAACCAGTACCGCGTTGTTACATTGAGGTCTTTCTTTTCTAATGGGTGCTCCAGCCTCGATCCACCTAGGAGTACCATCAGATAACAGAGGGGCCAACCATTTTTTCATATTCTCTAACGTCGTTGTACTGATCATGCGTTGACAGTCATTCTCTGTATCTTCTGAACATTCCAGGACTGCATTGATAGCATCACTATCACATTTCACTTTCGTGCCCCTGAGAACCACATAATCAATCGTCTTGAATTTGGCAGCATGTTTCTTCCCTTGTGGCACTAGGGCTCCATAAGCAGTGTAGAATTCCCGAACCCAATTTGGAATGTAAGGGCCATAGGGTCTAGTGAATATCTGGACCTTGTGGGACCTCAAGTAGCTCCAGATCTCTGGGTACCTGTCTATCACACCATCAGTAGATAGCCTCTTCTCATCAATGATGGTCCTGAATCCCTCAGTCTTCAGTCTGTTCATAGACTGGGGAGGAGGACCCTATGCAGGTGGTGCTGGGACTACAGCCTGATCTGGGACGGGAGGAGAAGTATGAGTCTCAGGCACCCTGATCCTAGATGGATCATGCATACTCTTGGAGCGCAGTTCAGCACTCTGGGCCATCAGTAGCTCATCATCCTCGGGCTCATAAGTGGTAGCCCAAGGATCCTGGTGCTCACCCTCACTCTCAGAAGTGGTGAGGTGAGTGGCATATACCCTCTCACTATTGGAGCTGACCTCCGATGACGTAGGAGCATGTGCCTTGCCTTTCCCTTTGCCTTTCCCACCGGTGGTAGGCAGCTTTGTGGCCTTTGCTTTGGTTGCAGTTGCATTCTCATTTATGATAATTCCATTAGCCCTCTGGCGGGGCGGCATGTTTCTACCTGCCACTTTTGGTCTATCCATGTCTACAAAACACACCAAAAAGAGTTAGAATTAATCCAAGAAAAAATTAGAAAATAGGTTGCAGACAGACTCGCCGAATCGATTGTCGAGTCGCTGAATCACTTTGGCGAGCCAGATCGAGGTCGCCGAAAGGATTGGCTCAAAACTTTACCAAAATAATGGCATGTTGGCGATGGGAAGGGCCTTTGGGCGAATCGCCGACCTCATTCGATGAGCACAGACAAGCCCGCCGAAAATTACAGTGCATTTTAGGGGTTAGGGGAGCAGAAAGGGTGATCAAAGAAGACTTTCGACGAGTCGCCGAGTGCACTCAACGAGCACAGGCTTCTCGCCGAAAGTTACAGAACCAAAATCACTTAAAGCATGAAATTAAGGGAGATCAAAGGGGATTTTGGCTACTCGCCGAGTGGTTCGGCGAGCTCGACCCAGCTCGCCAAACTGCCTAACGTGCCTATTCTCAACCCTAACTTCCAAAATCAAATGATACACACTTTCAATTAAGCTCAGACCCATTAGATCCATGCCACTGGGGTACTCAGACTTCCCCCAGTTTGGCCAAAATTAGTCATTTGACGACTTTAGCCCCTAAGAATGACATCAAACACTCCATTATTGGGCAAAACACGTCATTTAGCACAATTTGGGTTACTCAGGCTTTACCCAACTAGACCCAACAACAAAATAGCACGACCCAATAATTTATGATCAATTTTAAAGCACAAACTTTGGGAAATCAACAACATAGGCAATTTAGGCACGATATCAAAACTAAAATAGGCTCACAAGCACACATTTACGATTTCAGAGAAGCCCAGCACACATCAAAAACAATAAAACAATTGCACTTGAGTTCAACCGCTAATTACAAGTTTGGGGTTGGGAAAACCAATCTTTTATGCCGAAAATATGAATCTGTAAAGCTAGGCAGCAAAGTATCCAACTCCGAACTCAGAATCAACGACCCAAAACCAAGAAAATGCAAAAATATAAGAAATTTGAAGTGCGTATGTGATTATATGACGTTAAAAATGAGGGAATATGAAAGAGTTTGAAATTTTAAACCTTTGGCCTTTTAAAATCGTTCAGTTCGTACCTTTTTGGTGATATTAGCTGACCTCGCCGAACCACTCGGCGACACGCCAAGTGGTTACTTATCTCGCTGAGTTTTACAGGACCTCCAATTAATCTGGACATTTTGCTCGCCAACATGTTCGGTGATTCACCGGCTTGTCCATGGGCCTGCCGAGTTTTACAGACTGCAACTTCATAATTTCTTTAGTCCAACGGTGGTCCAAGTCGGGCTAGCCAACTGGACATTTTGCTCGCCAACCTGCACTTCCCAAACACATTCCACACTTTCACCTGCATAATTAACACACAATTATTCCAAAAATAAAAAGAAAGAAAATAAAAACATGGGTTGCCTTCCAAGCAGTGCCTTAATTAACGTCGTGGTACGATGCAAGTCCTCGCTCAAACCTCATTCTTGAGGTTTACCATAGTATCACTAGGCAACCCCCCGTGTTGTCTCAGGTTTAAATAAGAAGAAATTTGATGCATTTGGGTCTCCAACTGCTTTATAGAGACGGAAATAGAAGTCACCGCTTGGTTAAAGGTCGATACATCTTCCTTTATCTCTTTCAAAATTTTATCGGACCCTTCAACCTTGTTGAGAATACGAGAGAGCATATCCTCAGACCGGCCACCCTTAAAATATTTGGGCTTTTGACGCTCGTGGGGAGGAACATACATATCATTCTCCCCATCTCTTTCCTTCCAAGTGGGGTTACGATCCCTCCACTCTCTATCACGATCTGTCCAGCCTTCATCCCTGTTCCAACCTTAGTTACCACCCTGCCTTGGTTAGTTAGCACGATAACCTCCACCTTGGTTGGCTAGAAAGTTCACTTATTCGTTGTACAATGTTTCAAACGTGGCCTCATCGGGGCTTGCACACCCAACACCCACTACATTTACACTTCTAGCACCAGCTCCCATGACATTCTTGGCTAAAATGTCAAGTTGGGTCATCATCTTTGCCATGTTTTGGTCCCTCTCTTGATCTTTCTCAAGTTACTCATTTGTCAATTTAAAAGTGACACGGGAGACCTAATCTTTACGAGTGTACCATGCCCGGTTAATTTTGGTCATACCATCCAAGAGATGGGCTGCTATAATGTAAGGTTGTTTCATCAAACCTCCCAGAGAAAGTTGGTCAGCTACTCCCTTGTTCACCGAATCAAGGCTTCGGTAATAGTATTGCAGCAAAATATTGTCGGGCAAACCATGAGTTGGGCATTTCAACACCAACTTCTTAAATCTTAGCCAAGTTTCATGGATTGGGTCACCCTCCAAACGCTTGAAGCTCTGGATGTTGTCTCTAAGTGTCATCATCTTCGAAGGAGGGAAAAATTGCACTTGGAATGCGGTGACAAGCTCTTCTCAAGAAGTGATGGAGTCTATTGGCAACTCAACCAACCACTTACATGCTTCTCCCATTAGAGAAAATGGGAACAACCTCAATCGGACAGACTCTTGGGATATATTCTTGAAGGAGAATGACCCACAAACATCAACAAAGTTCCTTATATGTCCATGAGGATCCTCATGAGCCAACCCACCAAACAACCCTTTCAATTGTAAGAGCTGCAACATGGTGCTTGTAATATGGAACACAGCGTTCCCTTCCGCCGAAGGCAAGCGAATGGCACCAACTCCACCCGCAAGATTTGGGTCATTGACATGCGGTTCATTGACATCGTTGAGGTTTTCGATGTCATCTTGGTGGCCCACTTGGCTACCATTTCTTTCATTGACACTCATTTCCTCTATTTTAAAACAACAACACAAACCAAAACTAAAAGTAAGTATTTTCAACTATGACTAAAAAGAACAAAATTCAACTTCACCAAAAGAATCTCAAACAACACCACTCCTCGGCAGCGGCACCATTTTGATTGAATAACGCTACCAAAGACACTTCATCCAATTCTAAGAATCAACGATCGTTAATCAGTATAAAACCCAACTAAATGAGTTGGGTTCAAATCCCACAAGAAGTGGTACGTGTTTAAGATTCAATAGGGAAGTATGAACATGATCAAATTAGTTATAGGAATAAATATTATCGAATAAAGACATTATTCAAATCAAGGGGTGACACGAATGTAAAATGGGGGGGTTTTTGGTTTGAAATTATCAGCTACAAACAGTGGCAAACAATACGTAAATAACAATGATGAGACGGGTTCTTGGGATGTGATTCGATTATAGGCTAATATAGACAAATGGGTAATTGCAACTATTAGAAAAATAGCTAGATGTTAGTGAGTAAGCTAGGCTATAGAGGAGATAAACTTTCTCTCGAACAATTTACCCCGAATCAAGTTGATTTCTCTCGAACATCAACAAGCAAGCAAAATAAGAACAACCCACACCTAAGTACATTCACTCATTCTTGTACAAAGTGCAAGTAGCATCCCATACTACTACTCACACAAAGTACTCATTTGAAGTCACCATAGACAAGGCACATTCATATTCAACAAGTCATGACAAGGAAGTAACTCATAATACAAACCAAGTATAGCATGCATCTTCACATCTAAGCATATAAGAGCCAACATTATTCAATAACATCATTTAGAGGACTTTCATTCATTAGACATTAGATCAACATTCTCCTTAACTTCTTCCTAGGAGGACATTCAAACAATAGTCATTGAGTCTTAGAGAACTCACTATGACCCTCTCAAAGGTCTACCGCTTCAAGGTTTTACATTCACATTGGGTTCTATAAATGATCGGTGCTTAGCCTTCATTCCCATAGAGTAGTTCATTCACATTACATTGTTGTACTTGAGAGGGCCACCAACATTAGGCTTACCGACCCAAGTTACATTACACAAGAAAGGGCCACCACCATTAGGTCTATCGATTCAAGGTACATTAAGGATAGCTCATTGACTTTCCAAGAAGGTCCACCACATTTAGGTCTACCGATACAAGGTTCATCATTTCACACAAAAAAGGGCCACCACCATTAGGTCTATCGATTCAAGGTACATTAAGGATAGCTCATTGACTTTCCAAGAAGGTCCACCACATTTAGGTCTACCGATACAAGGTTCATCATTTCACACAAAAAAGGGCCACCACCATTAGGTCTATCGATTCAAGGTACATTAAGGATAGCTCATTGACCTTTCAAGAAGCTCCACCACATTTAGGTCTACCGATACAAGGTTCATCATTTCACACATGAAAGGGCCACCAATATTAGGTCTACCGCTTCAAGGTTTTACATTCACATTGGGTTCTATAAATGATCGGTGCTTAGCCTTCATTCCCATAGAGTAGTTCATTCACATTACATTGTTGTACTTGAGAGGGCCACCAACATTAGGCTTACCGACCCAAGTTACATTACACAAGAAAGGGCCACCACCATTAGGTCTATCGATTCAAGGTACATTAAGGATAGCTCATTGACTTTCCAAGAAGGTCCACCACATTTAGGTCTACCGATACAAGGTTCATTATTTCACACATGAAAGGGCCACCAATATTAGGTCTACCGCTTCAAGGTTTTAACATTTCATTAGTTCCTAGACTTACCGGTTCATGTCATAGCCTAGAATACCTCATTAGTCATTTATAGAAGGCTACCAACATTAGGTCTACCGATTCATGATCATTAAGACATTAAGTCAATATACATTCCTTCTTCAAGAAAAGGATGCCTAAGCCTACCAAGTCAAGATACTTCATTCATGATCACATTCACCAATACAAGAAAAGGATGTCTTAGCCTACCGATTCAAGATATTCAATATTACATTATAGAACCCTCCACATGACATCACCATCATTCATGAGTGTTTAGTGAGAATATGTTTTCAATCACAACACATTTACATTTTACACAAGATCATTATTCTATCATTGAAATCACATGTATATCCTTCACATCACATTCATATAAACAACATCATGATAATACTTCAATCCTTCACACTATGTCTTCAAGGTCATGATCACAATGTACATAGTAAGTAAACACATCCACCTTTCAAGTGGATCAACAATTCAAGCACAATTCTACTTTAACATGAAATTAGGTCAAACTTGCCCTTTCAAGGCTATGATCACAAATCCTCAATTCACCAATAATTCACCATAATTAGGCATAGATGATGATACAATTCAATAATCTAAATCAATCTAGGCATAATCCATCAACATTCGTTCAAAATCAACACACCCACTTCATAAAGGAACAATTTAGGAATTAAGTGTAATCATGGGTTCATAGAGTATTTTCATCATAAATCATCAATTAAACACCAATACAATCATAATTTAACATTAGAAACCATTTGAAAATGTTTGATGAAAGAACCAATGAGATTGAGTAAAACTTAGATTTTCATGATTTCAAATCACTTCGGATTTGGCTCCTTGAATGGAAAATTAGACAAGGATCAAGACCACCATACCTATTACTTGAAGAATCCCACGAAACTTCCTTGAAAACTAGATGAATTTGACCTTGAGAGCTTGAAGTCTTCACCTCCCATGGAGGTTTCTAGAGAGAGACTTTTGGAGGGGAGGGGAGGTTTTGATTTGGGGTTTTGAATAATGAAATCTAAAATAGAGTTTAAATGTTTTAATACTCTTAAAATATGTTAATAAACCTAAAATAATCGTCCAAACACTTAACTAGCCAAGGAAGGAATTTACCAAACCACCTTTGGCTTGGTCGTGTCTTGACAGCACACACAGATGCAAACGATGCCCCAGACTCATGAATCATGAGTCCATTCACGGACCGTATTGCTGGTCCGTGCTCTGGGGATAGAGCTTGGAAAAAGGGGTCTTGACCTACAGAGCAAGACCATGAGCCGTAGATCAATCTACTGGCCATGGATTGCATCCGTGGTTCACAAGATTTTGGCAGATTTTTGCTTTAAGGGACAGCCTTGGGGTTAGGCTTTAGGGTCCCCCTCAAGGACCCTTGGTTGGTCCTTGGGGGGTTGTACCTTGACGTCTAACCCCTAAACACCTCAGCCATGGCTCAAGACAACATCAAACACCATCAAACCTCACACCAAACTCAAACGCACAAACGTTTGGCTCTAGTTTCACTAGTTCATTTTTAGGGTCGTTACATGTTAATAATTGGTTTGGAAAAGAAGTAAAAAGCTAATGTAATGTCAAGGAGGGTAGAAAGTCACTAAAAGTATCCAAATGTACCCTACCTGATCCTGAGCCAACGTTACAAGCTAAGAATGTCCTATAGTGATCCTAGTGATTAGTTTGGAAAGTCTGAGCAGTGAAAATAAGGGCAAGCCTATGGTATTGAGCACTAACTGTACTTGAATTCACTTCTGAGCATCAGTGTTGACTAAATCCTTGAACTAAAAAAATCAGATTTGTTGTATGAATGAGGATTTCTTTGAAGTGAGGGCACTAGTTACATTATTGGAGAGTTGGTACCTTGGTGATTGTTGAAGTATATATGGTGATGTCTATTGGTCGGTCTATGTCATGTTTTGATCCACAAGAGTTAGCTTGTTGAGTCTAGATGAAAAAATTTGCACTAAGTGATGGAATTGATTGAGAAAGCCATGTGATTGCTTGATTTTGTATGTTTGCTTCTACATAAGTGTTGTTTAGAGTTTAGTGTGTTGCTTGAGGACAATCAACAAGTTTAAGTTTAGGGTGTTGATATACCGTGAGTTTACGATATTTTTGATGCATTTCACTTGAAGTTTGTGTGTGTCTTGGGCCATTTTGTTATTAAAAATAATGGTTTTATGTAATCTTTGAAGGATATGAGTTCGGATGTGGTTGATTGAGATAAAGAGTTGAAAATTGCAGAAGTGGTCAGTAACGGAGCCAACCACGGACCGTAGGTCCTATGATGGGCCGTAGGTGAAGTGGCATAGTTGAAGTTCAAGGAAATCTTACCAAATGTGGAACCACGAAAACAATGACGGGCCGTAGGTCGAGTGACGACCCGTCCTGCACATTTGTCGATGAGATAAGAGAATTTGAGGTTCCTGTACCTGAACCACGAAGGTGACCTACGGACTGCAGGTCGACCCACGGCCCGTAGGTCATGTCGTCAGTAAAAACCATGTCCTGAACTGATTTTCCTTATTTTCCTTTCCTAGTTGGTTTATGTTTTATTTTCTATAAATATTAGTTGTTATTCCCGTTTTGGGGATTTAGACATTATTGGATACTTTTGTTTTGGTCTTTTGGAATTATTTTACAAACTTTTAGCAATTTAATTTTCGGAAGTCGGTTTATGCAATTTGCACTTTGAATTTCAATTCAATATTTCGGTTTTCATCTATTTTAATTGTAAGTTCATGAATTCTTTTGACCTAATTATGAATTGTGAACTATCAAGCATGAGTAGGTAAATCCACAACTAGGGTTGTGGGAACCATGAGCAATTAACAAAGTATGAATAATAACTAAGTAATTCTTGAATAGTGTTTATGCATGTATTGTTAATCTTTTCATTTAGAAGCCTTTCTAGTGGTGTGCAACGTTAGAACTCGCCTCGTTCCTACTTGCGTTACCAAGGGGGTAATGAATGAGAAAAAGATTAAACAACAGAGATTTAGTTAAGGATTTGCTGCTATCTAATAGTCTGACTTTAATCAATTGAGGAAAGGGTGAATACCCTAAGTTAATTGACACGATGACTAATCTGGGGTGAAGGTAAGGGTTAGTAAAGCACACATTCGTAGATTTACCAAGTCGTGAGTGAAAGTCCTTACGATGATTACCAATTACTTAGGGATACATAACTTATCGGGCTTTCATGTCAAACACTAGAATAGGATTACTATTATTAGAATTACTGCGTTAAAAGCTTGTGGGGAACACACATACCCTAGTTTCCATCTGATATTGATATCTCAAATTATGAATCTTGCTTACTTGTTACTTATTAATTCATATCAACAATCTATTACTCTAGTTGCAAAAAAACCCATGTTTGCTTTCTCGGAAATAGTTTGACTAAAAAGAGATAATTGTTAGTTAAGGTTAAGTCTAAACCATATTCCTCGTGGGATCAACCCCAACCTACAAGTTGGGTTCTTTACTTGATAACGATCGCTTATACTTCTTTAGGGAGGTGTAATTTGAGCGTATCACCCCCTACTTTCATAAAACCATAATAATCGAAAAATGAGTCTGAAGTTTTGGGCATAAGGGCGAATGAAACCCTTACTGGATATCGACATACCTGGTGGATGAAAGTCCCTGCAAGAAATCTGAAGTTGACGCTTGGAGGAAAGAACCCCAGCCTAGAAATTGGAGAAGAGGCTCCTTTTTCTACTTCAAACTGACTTGAGAGGAAACTGATTTGTTTTAGATTATTTTTTACTAATTAATTAGTCTTAGACGAATTGAAATTGATGTAGTTTAAGTGCAAAATGCATAGGGGAAGGACCAATACGATTCTGACTTAAAATTTATGAGGTGACTTAAAAGAGGGGGTTCAGGAGCCGTTTAAAGCACCACGGCCCGTCAAGTAGGTTGTGATGTTGCCATGCTCGACAGGACTTCACTAAAATAGGCACAACATTTTACTCCAGGCTCGTAATTAAGAAACATTTGTCGCATTGAAAAGAGGACTCAAAGACCTTTAATTTGATAGATCATGGGCCACCTAATTCCTTTTGTGCTAAGAGATATGATCGTTTGAAGTTGACATAAAATTTTAAAACTGGTGGGTGACTTGTACGGACCCCTAGACAGGTCTTCCAAGTCACCATGGGCCATCTAAGGCACGATCTATGTCATGACCCAGGGGTACCCCCTAGATGCAACACGGCGTACAAAACTCTGAAAAGCCTCATACAAGCCTCATATCATTCATAACATAGGATAATCAAAGTAGTGCAGAATTAAAACTTTTATATATATCCATACAATAAAAAAAACTTCATTTAAAATAACGGAAGTCTAGTAGTCTCACATGGCCATCTAGAACAATATCTTGAAACAAAAGTAGGGTCACGGCCCTTTACAATAGAAAGTCTAACAAATGTCTATTACATGAAAGAAATGAAACATCAAAGTACTTGTCCTCGAATCCATGAGGACATACCAATAGTCATGGAAGAACTCAATCCAAGCTTCAACTAGAGAGAATCAAATTGACTGCCAATCCCTACACTTTAGTAAAAATAAAGAAATATGGGTTAGCACATTTAATGTACTAAGTATGATAGTCATGCAAACACCATGCTTAAAATGGACATTTTATTCGAAAGTCATGTTTTCATGCCAATTTAAGAAAACTTCATGAAAATGAGTATAAGAGGAATAATATACAAACATAACCAAGATACTAGTCATTTCATCACATTATAACATAATCAACATATAAGCCACTTCATCACATTAAGCTTTCACCTTAAGTAACCCCAAGCTATACTGTGTGCAGTGTATGAAGAGCGTCCCATACCACCATCCACACTAATGCTTAAAATGGACATTTTATTCGAAAGTCATGTTTTCATGCCAATTTAAGAAAACTTCATGAAAATGAGTATAAGAGGAATAATATACAAACATAACCAAGATACTAGTCATTTCATCACATTATAACATAATCAACATATAAGCCACTTCATCACATTAAGCTTTCACCTTAAGTAACCCCAAGCTATACCATGTGCAATGTATGAATAGCGTCACACACCACCATCCACACCAAGTACCACATTAAGGCCACCAAAGTGAACTTACCATTCTTCCTTTTCATCTTTTCAACAATACTCATACATAAGAACATAAAATTTCATAACTAACAAGGAAGTAACTCATAATAAAATCCAAGTATAGCATTAATCATTGCATTTAAGCATATGAGTCAACATTCTTCATTAGATTCATTTAGAGCACTTTCATTCATTAGTCATGAAGACATTAGAGAACTCACTATGACCCTCTCAAAAGCCTACTCGTACAATGCATGGATAGCATCCCATACTACCACTCACACTTCATAGAACCTCTCAAGTAACCATAGTGCACATCTCACATGATGGGAATAAGATTTTAACCGACATAGACCATGTGAGCTTTAGCATGGAATCTGATGTACTATCCCACATCGTAAGGGTTGGTCTACTTGCCTAAGGTAGAACCGGTAACATTTTAGCTTAAGTGGATTCAACTAGCTAATATCCTTTGTGGGCAAATAGTTATGGGATAGGAAGATGTTCATTGGAACCCTAACCTAGCATCGGGAAAGTTTCCATCATTCCATATCCACTCTATGCTTAGCCTCCATTCCCATAGAGTAGTTCATTTTCATTACCATTATTGTACTTGAGAGGGCCACCAACATTAGGCCTACCGACCCAAAGTACATTACACATGAAAGGGCCACCACCATTAGGTCTACCGATTCAAGGTATATTACATGGATAGGTCATTGAATCCTCAGGAAGGGCCACCACCAATAGGTCTAACGATACAAGGTTCATCATTTCACACATGAAAGGGCTACCAACACTAGGTCTATCAATTCAAGGTTTATCATCACATTAGTTTCTAGACTCTTCATAAAGGGCCACCAACATTAGGTCTACCGGTTCAAGACATAGCCTAGAATACGTCATCATTCATTTAGGAAAGGGCTACCAACATTAGGTCTACCGATTC
>NW_006238948.1:713589-717599 GCF_000226075.1 Solanum tuberosum | reverse complement strand
TTCTTGATATAACATTACATTATAGAAACCCTTCACATTCTATCATCATCATTCATGAGTGTTAATTGAGAATATCCTTTCAATAATAACACAATTACATTCTAAACATGATCATAATACTTTAATTAAGATCACACACATATACTTCACATCAGATTCATACATAGATCCTTCATGAAATTCCCTTCCAAGGCTATGAATTAATATCAACCCAAACATCTAGAATACTACATTAGATAGGGGAATTAACATGATTCAATAACTAATTCAATATAAACATAAAAAATTCAACATACTTCCATAATCAATCAATTCCCAATCACAATCACAACTTAGGATTTTAGGGGAAACATGGGTTCATAGGATAAATTCACCATAATTCAACATTAATTTAACAATACATTCATAATTCATTATTTATGAGCCTTTGAAAACGTTTTGGAATTGAACCCATGCATAGATTGAAAACCCTAGGTTTTTGGGGAATTTTGAAAACTTGAAATCATCTTTGAAGGGGCACCTTGAATGAAAATTAATCAAGGATGAAGACTAACATACCTTTTAGGGAAGAACTGCATGAAAATTGAGTGAGAATGGTGAGATCTTGAGCTTGAAAGCTTGAATCCTTCACCTCCAATGGTGGTTCTAGAGAGAGAATATTTGTAGAGAGTGGGAGGTTTCTATTTGTGATTTGAAAGAATGAATTCTAAAAGATAGTTTAATACTTTAAAATCCATTAAAATACTTTAATAACCCAATAATAACCGTCCATTAACTCAACTAACCAATAAAGGAATTTACCACTTAACCCCTCCACTTGGCCGAAAGTTGGCAGAAAACAGTGGTGACCCACGACCCCATACCTACGGACCGTATGTGGGCTGATTCCCCGTCCTGCTGGTCCGTGGTTTGGGTCTGAGGGTCACCATTTGGGACCTTTACCCACGAAGTCCACCCACGGGGCGTGGATGGACATACGGTGCATAGGTCCCATCCGTAGCTCCCAACATTTTTGACAACTTTTTGGTTTCTTGGGGTCTTGGGGGTTAGGCTTTAGGGTCCTCCTCAAGGACCCCTTGGTTGGTCCTATGGGAGTCGTACCTTGACGTTTAACCCCTAAACCCCTCAACCTAAGCTCGGGACATCAATTAACAACTCAAAACCCCATAACAAACTCTAAACCAAATTTGTTAGGCTCTAGTTTCACCTACTAGATTTTCGGGTCGTTACATTATCCCCTCCCCCCCCCCCCCCCTCCCTCCCCATGTTGCAAAGAAGATCCACATTATATATGCACTAATTAAAGCCTCAAGTTCAAGTCCAAATCATTTTGTTCTTCAGCTATGTTAACAAGTTCCTCGGCATTTGATGAAACAAGAACATCCAATTGATTTATCAATGGTCTTGTACCAAAAGAAATAGTCTCATTTGAGTTTCTAAATATTGATTGGCAGCCCATTATGCATGCAACATCATAAACAATGCACAAAACTAGGAGGAAACATCAACTCCATTTCAAACATACTCAATGCAACACAAGAAAGTAGGAACTACATCTACAAACTCATTATGCATGAAAACTTCAACATTTCTCATTTCATTGGAGGAATTACCTTCTCCAACTCAAATCAAGTTCATCATAACATCATTAAGCACATTATGCAATTACTCTCAAAAGAATATTTAGGCATGTTCATCACTTCACCTCATGAAACATATAGGCAACTCATACTAAATACATATCAACATGAGGAACATAAATCACAAAAACTCATTTTCTCATTTAAACATGAATTCATTAAGAACATGCATATCACAAAGAGATCATGGAAACATATAAATCACACATGACTCAAAAACATGAAACAAGCTATAAGGAACTCTTGCTCTCAAGCTTGAATAGGAATAGAAGGAAAGAGATAAGGATATCGGAACTCTCAACAACCTTACTATTCACATACCATAGCCCCCTTAGGAGTAAACCCAAACTAAGGCTAACATGAAAACAACATAGGGACCTCGATACAACATTCACAACTATAAGGAACTATCATATACCGGTATCTTCATCCGGATGAGCTCATTTTCCCTCTTTATCTTGAAATGCATAGAAATGATTTTTCTTTGGAGCATCAAGATCCGGGCCATTAAGAGAAGCTTGTTTGGCCTCCCTTCCTTTGGCCGTAAGAGTAGGACAATTTCTCACTTGATGATCACTTTTTCCACAACCATAACACCCACTAGTACCGGCTAGGCACTTCCCATGATGCTTCTTCCCACAAGTGGTGCAAATAGGTTTAAGAAATGGAAATCCATTACCTTTCTCTTGGTTAAACCTAGGAGTGCTTGAAGAATCTTGGTTTGGAGCTCTCTTTTTGAACCTTGGTTGACCTTGCTCATCGGATCTAACTCTCTTCATCTCCCTATTCTTCCGTTTAAGTTTGGACTCCTCAATAGATTGAGCATATACCATAAGTCTAGAGATGTTCATATCATCATGAAGCATTGTCGTACGGCACTCTTCCTCAACTAGGTCGGATACACCCGTAACAAATCGACTCATCTCATCCCTAGGGTTTGATACCAAAGATGGGGCATACTTAGACAATTGGGTAAATTTCAAAGAGTACTCTTGAACATTCATGTTACCTTGCCTAAGATTGATAAACTCCTCCATCTTAACCACCCTCTTCTCACGGGGAAAGAACCTACCAAGGAATGCTTCCTTGAACAATTCCCAATCTATAGGCCTCATCCTACCGGCCTATTACTCTTCCATTGAGAGAACCAAATTTGGGCAACGTCCTTCAATTGATAAGCGGCTAGTTCCGCTTTTTCTATAGAAGTCACCCCCATTGCATTCACTACCTTATACACCTCATCCAAAAATTCTTGGGGATCCTCTTCCACCTTGGAACCAAGAAAAATCAGAGGATTCATCCTCACAAAGTCTCTTAACCTAGAAGCAATAGTGCTCACAATGGGGTTCACATGAGTCTTAACACCCCTAGTAGCTTGAGCCGTCATGGCTTGGGCTTGAATAGTTACGGCTTGAGCCATCATCAAAAGAGCCGACCTAACTTCCTCATTGGTCATGGCCGGGGGATCCACCGGAACTTGATTGCCTAGAGGAACTTGGTCACCTTGAGGACCTTGGGGAGGAAATCCTTCATTCACAATCTCCTCTTCCATCCTTCTTGCGTTCACCCTTGAATCATATCCTATAAACACGAGAGGAGGGTTAGTAAAAGGACACTTATAGAGCTAAACTCTAAGGCAGGACATAAAGAATAATGAAAGAAGTGTAGCTTCCTAACGTCCTATAGCCTCTCATTCATAAATGTGTCGCGACTCACACCCATGAACAAGACTCTACTAGACGTGGCTTGTGAGATACCATATTTGTCACGACCCAGGGGTACCTCCTAGATACTACACGGCGTACAAAACTCCGAAAATCCTCATACAACCCTCATAGCATTCATAACATAGGATAATCAAAATAATGCAGAATAAAAACTTTTCTTTAAATCTATACAATCGAAAAACTTCATTTAAAACAGCAAAAGTCTACTAGTCTCACATGGCCATCTAGAAAAATATCTTAAAAGAAAAGTAGGGTCACGGACCTTTACAATAGAAAGTCTAACAAATGTCTATTATATGAAAGAAATGAAACATCAAAGTACTTGTCCTCGAATCCATGAGGACATACCAATAGTCTTGGAATAACTCAATCCAAGCTTCAACTAAAGAGAATCAAATTGAGTGTCAATCCCTACACTTTAGTAAAAATAAAGAAATATGGGTTAGCACATTTAATGTACTAAGTATGATAGTCATGCAAAAACCATGCTTAAAATGGACATTTTATTCGAAAGTCATGTTTTCATGCCAATTTAAGAAAACTTCATGAAAATGAGTATAAGAGGCATAATATACAAACATAACCAAGATACTAGTCATTTCATCACATTAAGCTTTCACCTTAAGTAACCCCAAGCTATACC
>NW_006238948.1:687011-713258 GCF_000226075.1 Solanum tuberosum | reverse complement strand
GCCTACTCGTGCAATGTATAGATAGCATCCCATACTACTACCTTCATTTTGTAATACCTATGAAGATACTATAGTGCACATCTCACATGATGGGAATAAGTGTTTAACCGACATAGACCATATGAACTTAGTATGTAATCCGATGTACTATCCCACATCGTAAGGGTTGGTCTACTTGCCTAAGGTAGAACCGGTAACATTTTAGCTTAAGCGGATTCCACTAGCTAATATCCTATGTGGGCACATAGTTATGGGATAGGAAGATGTTCATTGGAAACCTAACCTAGCATGGGGAGATTTTCCATCATATTATATCCACTCGGTGCTTAGCCTCCATTTCCATAGAGTAGTTCATTTTCATTAACATTATTGTACTAGAGAGGGCCACCAACATTAGGCCTACCGGCCCAAGGTACATTACACATGAAAGGGCCACCACCATTAGGTCTACCGATTCAAGGTACATTACATGGATAGCTCATTGAATCCTCAAGAAGGGCCACCACCATTAGATCTACCGATACAAGGTTCATCATTTCACACATGAAAGGGCTACCAATACTAGGTCTACCGATTCAAGGTTTATCATCACATTAGTATCTAGACTCATCATGAAGGTCCACCAACATTAGGTCTACCGGTTCACGACATAGCCTAGAATACTTCATCATTCATTTAGGAAAGGGCTACCTACATTAGGTCTACCGATTCATGTTCATAAGTCAAGACACATTCATAACACAAGAAGAGGATGCCTAAGCCTACCAATTCAATATACAACATTCACATTACTTTCATTTATACAAGAAGAGGATGCCTAAGCCTACCAATTCAATATACAACATTCACATTACTTTCATTTATACAAGAAGAGGATGCATAAGCCTACCAATTCAAGATATAACGTTACATTATAGAAACCCTTCACATTCTATCATCATCATTCATGAGTGTTAATTGAGAATATGCTTTCAATAATAACACAATTACATTCTAAACATGATCACAATACTTTAATTGAGATCACACACATATACTTCACATCATATTCATACATAGATCCTTCATGAAATTACTTTCCAAGGCTATGAATCAATATCAACCCAAACATATAGAATACTAAATTAGATAAGGTAATTAACATGATTCAATAACTAATTCAATCTAAACATAAACATTTCAATATACTTCCATAATCAATCAATTCCCAATCACAATTCACAACTTAGGATTTTGGAGGAAACATGGGTTCGTAGGATAAATTCACCATAATTCACCATTAATTCAACAATACATTCATAATCCATCATACATGAGCCTTTGAAAACGTTTTGGAATTGAACCCATGCATAGATTGAAAACCCTAGGTTTTTTGGGGATTTTGAAAACTTGAAATCATCTTTGAAGGGGCACCTTAAATGAAACTTAATCAAGGATGAAGACTGCCATACCTTTAGGGAATAACTCCACAAAAATTGAGTGATAATGGTGAGATCTTGAGCTTGAAAGCTTGAATCTTTCACCTCCAATGGTGGTTTCTAGAGAGAGAATATTTGGAGAGGGTGGGAGGTTTCTATTTGTGATTTGAAAGAATGAATTCTAAAAGAGAGCTTAATACTTTAAAAACCTTTAAAATACTTTAATAACTCAATAATAACCGTCCATTAACTCAACTAACCAATAAAGAAATTTACCACTCAACCTAAGCTCGGGACATCAATTAACAACTCAAAACCCCATAACAAACTCAAAACTAAACTTGTTAGGCTCTAGTTTCACCTACTAGATTTCCGGGTCATTACAGTCTAGGTGACTTCTGCCTAGATAGTACTAGATGGTGGTGCATGATTCCCTAAATGGGCCATAGACCCCTAAATGGCCCTTCTAGGGTGTCGTGAAGGGTCAATGGTCTAATTTGGGTTCGTGGACTTGCCAATTTATCCTTTTTAGCCCTTTCTCAAAGCTTGAGGTGTTACAATATCCCCCCTAGGGATCATTCATCCTCGAATGAACACTAAATAAGTTGAGCTTGGAGGGAAAGAGTTGTAATACCTACATACTGAGTACTAGAAACTGATGTTTAACTAAGTTAAGTCCTATGGATATGAAAACATGCTGAAATGTACGAATAGATAAGGAAACATGATATTGAAACTGAATTACACATGAGTAAACTCAGAGACTGGAGAGGAACTATTACCTCAAGTTGAAACTGAATCAGAAGAGAAGAGGTGACGGTACTTGCCTATCATAGCTGCTTCGACTTCAAGTAGCTCCTTCTACTGACTGATTCCTCCATAATTTACCCATTTCTCAAAGTCTGAGGTGTTACAATATCTCCCCCTTGGGATCATTCTTCCTCGAATGAAGACTAAACAAGTTGAGTTTGGAGGGAAAGAGTTGTAATCCCTACATACTGAGTACTAGAAACTGATGTTTAACTAAGTTGAATCCTATGGACATGAAAACATGTTGAATGTAGGAATATCTAAGGGATCATGATACTGAGACTGAATTACATAGGAGTAAACTCAGAGACTGGAGAGGAACTATTACTTCAAGCTGAAACTGAATTGGAGGAGAAGAGGTAAGGGTACTTGCCCATCTTGGTTGTTTCAGCCTCCCAAGTAACTCCTTTGACGAACTGATTCCTCCACAAAACCTTTACTTAAGCAACTTTCTTATTTCTCACCCTACGAACTTGATGGTCAAAAATCTCAACTGGAACCTCCTCATAGGTGCATTCTCTAAAGGTACCATCGATGCCAGATTACCCGCACACTTCTTCAACAAGGAAATGTGAAAGACTGGATGAACCACTATCTGGCAGCTCTAACTCATAAGCCACATTACCAACACTTTTTAAGATTCTGTAAGGACCTACATACCTGGGACAAAGTCTCCCTTTCTTTCCAAGTCTCATCAGCCTCTTCATGGGTGACACCTTCAGGAAAACCCAATCATCAATTTCAAACTCTAAGTCCCTTCTCCTAACATCTGCATAGGAATTCTTACGACTCTAAGCTATCTTTAGTCTATCTCTAATGATCTAAACTTTTTACATAGCCACATGAACTGAATCTGGTCCAATCAAGGCTATTTCATCTACTTCGAACCAACCAAGCGGTGACCTACATCTACGCCCATAAAGTGCCTCATAAGGGGCCATCTAAATACTAGAATGGAAGTTGTTATCATAGGTGAACTTTATGAGAGTTAAGAGATCATCCTAAATACCGTTGAAATCAACACGCAAGCTCTTAACATGTCCTATAAGGTCTTAATGGAAGTTGTTATCATAGGTGAACTTTATGAGAATTAAGAGATCATCCTAAATACCATTGAAATCAACACGCAAGCTCTTAACATGTCCTATAAGGTCTTAATGGTACGCTCTGCCTAACCATCTATCTGCAGATGAAATGTTGTACTAAGATTTACCTGAGTACCAAGACCTTTCTGAAAAGATCTCCAGAAATGAGATGTAAACTGAGGACCCCTATATGAGATGATAGACAAGTGAATCTCATGCAACATGACTATCTCGCTAATGTGGAGTCCAGTGTAGTCCTATGCTGAATATGTAGTCTTGACAGATAAGAAGTGAGCTGACTTAGTGACTCTGTCCAATATCAGCCAAATAGAGTCATGTTATCTGCGAGTACGAAGTAAACTCGTAATGAGATCCATGTTTATCACTTCCCACTTCCATGTAGGAATGTTAATCTCCTGAGTCACACCCCCTAGTTTCTGATGTTCTACTTTAACCTGTTGACAGTTAGGACACTTAGCCATAAAATTTGTGATGTCTATCTTCATGTCGTTCCACCAATAGACTTTCTGTAGATCACGGTACATCTTAGTGGCACCCGGATGAATATAATATTTGGAATTATGGGCTTCTGTAAGGATCTGCTGCCTCAACTCCCCCACATTTGGAACACATAAGCGACCTGGTAACGATGCACACCATCCCCCCAAGGGAGAACACCTCAACTCTCTGCTGATGAACTGCATCTTTTAACTGAATCAGTATGGGATCACTGTATTGTTTCTCTTTAACCTCCACTACCAATGAAGATTCTGACCCATTTTGAATTATCACACCACCATATAACGTGTCCATAATGCAAACTCCTAAGCGAGTGAGCCTGTGAACATCTCTGGATAATTCTTTTTTCTCTTCCTCAACATGTGACACACTACTTATAGACAATCTGCTGAGAGCATCAGCCACTACATTGGCCTTACCCGGATGATAGAGCATACTCATATTGTAGTCTTTGAGGAACTCAAGCCATCTTCTCTGATAAAGATTCAATTCTTTCGGGGTTAACATATACTGGAGGCTCTTATAATATGTGAACACATCAACATGAACATCATACAAGTAGTGTCTCCAAATATTTAGGGCAAACACGAGGCTGCAAGTTTGATGTCATGAGTCGGGTAGTTCTTCTCATGGACTTTAAGCTATCTGGAAGCATAAGTTATGACCTTACCCTGCAGCATCAACACACAACCTAGGCCGACCCTTGATACATCACAATAAACCACATAACCACTTGAACCCTCTTATAGAGTCAAGAAAGGAAATATAGTCAACCTGGTCTTCAGTTCTAAGAAGCTTTTCTCACACTCATCTGACCACTGAAACATAACCTTTTTCTTAGTCAACTTGGTCAATGGGGCAGCTATGGATGAAACTCCTTCAACAAACCTCTTGTAGTAACCGGCCAAACCCAATAAACTTCATATATAATTTGGAGAAGTGTGTCTGGGCCAGTGCTTTACTACCTCAATTTTCTGAGAATCCACTCGGATCCCTTCGCTGAATAACACATGACCAAGGAAAGAGACCGACTGTAACCAGAATTTACATTTGCTAAACTTAGCGAATAGTTTGCGATCTTTGAGGGTTTGTAGAAAAACTCTCAGATAAGTCCCATGTTTTTCCTCATTCCGAGAATAAACAAGGATATCATCAATAAAGACGATGACGAATATGTCCAAATACTGTTTGAACACCCTGTTCATTAATTACATGAAAGCTACATGAGTATTTGTTAGTCCAAAAGACATAACTACAAATTCATAGTGACCATACCGAGTCCCGAAGGTTATCTTTGGGATGTCACTATCTCTGACTCTAAGCTGATGATAGCTGGATATGAGGTCTATCATAGAAAAGTAACTAGCACTTAGAAGCTGGTCGAATAAGTCATCGATCCTGGGCATGGGATATTTATTCTTGATTGTGACTTTATTCAACTAACGGTAGTCAATGAACATCATGAGGGAACCGTCTTTCTTTCACACGAACAACACTGGAGCACCCCATGGAGAGATGTTGGATCTGATGAAGCCCTTATCTGAAAGGTCTTTTAACTGTTCTTTCAATTCATTAAGCTCAGTTGGAGAAATCCTGTAAGAAGGAATCGAAATGGGCTGGGTATCTAAAAGGAGATTTATTCCAAAGTCAATTTCTCTTTCAAGAGGAACTTTGGGAAGATCTTCTGGGAACACTTCTACACACTCATTTACGACTGCGTCTGACTCAAGAGTTGGGGTTTCGAAGTTTGAATCCTAACCCGAATAAGATGATAGATATACCCTTTGAAAATCATTTTGTGGCCATAAGGTAAGAGATGAAACGACCTACAAGCACTGAGTTACTACCCTTGCATTCTAAAACTGTCTCGTTTGGAAACTGAAATCGAACGATCCTAGTTCTACAATCGACTCAAGCATAATAGGAATGTAACCAATCCACGCCTAAAATGATATCAAAATCTATCATTTCTAATTCTACAAGGTTTGTTGAGGTGACTTTCATGGAAACTGTGACAGGGCAATTTCAGTACACTCATCTAGCTATAACTGGGTCACCAACTGGAGTTGAGACTGAGAAGGGTTCTGGTAGAGTTTCTGGACTTACACCAAATTTTTCTGCTATATAAGGAGTTACAAAAGAAAGTGTAGCCCCAGGATCTAGCAATGCATAAACATTTAAATAAAAAGACTTGTAATGTACCTGTGACCATATCAGGAGAATCCTCCTAGTCCTGTTGAGCCTGAACAACATACAACCTATTGTGGCGCTAACCACCACCTATACTAGACAAGGCACCCTTCTAAGTGGGGCGACCTACTGGAGCTGTTGCAGATATGGCTTGATTTTGTGAATGAGTGTCTCTGCAATTTCCACTACCTTCTATGCACTCACCCTGATTGTTCATACCACAAATTATTACACACTGAATGAGTGTGCCCACTAGTAACTGTACCTTGGGACTGGAGCCAGATGCTCTATCCCGTTGATCCCTCTTGAATTTTGGCACTGGGCACTAGCAAACGATGGAGCTATAGCTAAATTCTTCTGACAGAACTGGGAACGGTTGCCACCCTTTGACCTTTACTGAGAGTATATAAAGTCACCGGCCCTAGCCCTCTTATTGTCTCCTATCCTTTTCTTGATTTTATGTTCCTCAATCTGCTGAGCATAAGTGACAAACCTAGAGATGTCCATTTCCTTAGTAAACATGGTCGTCTTACATCTCTTGTACACATCATCGGACACACCAGACACGAACTTGCTCATACGAGATCTGGAGTCAGCTACTATCGCTAAAGCATACTTGGATAGTTATGTGAACTTGAGAGCATAACCCTTCACACTTATGTCATTCTGCTTCAGATTAATAAATTCCTACACCTTGGCCTCCCTGAGCTCAAGTGGGAAAATCCGGTCTAGAAAAGCAGTCTTGAAAATATTCCAAGTCACTGGACCTGCATTAGTACCATGAGATTTCTTCCACTGTTGGTACCAAGTGTAGGCCACTCCCTTTAACTGATAGATGACCAAATCGGCACGCTCGACTGGAGTGACACCCATAATGTTTGTTACCTTCTGGATGTCGTCGAGAAACTCTTGTGGATCCTCTTTTGACTTAGCCCCATGAAACACGGAAGGTTCATCCGAGTGAAGTCCCGTTCTTGCTGCAACAGTTTTAGTTTGTGGCGGAGCTAGGGCCATATCCTACTGATTGACCTGGGTGATCATGGCCTGAGCAAGAACTTGGAAAGCAGCCCTAAACTCGACATGCGTGACTTGTTCATTCAATGGGTTTTTGGAGCTGTTGGTTGATTCCTAGCGTTGGCTCTTTTGGGAGGCATTTTCACTGAAATGTGAATATCATGAGTTAGAAGGAGATTAAATAGATTTTATACTCTATAGCACGAGCTGGAAAAGAAAGAAGAGAATTTTTTCCTCACGACATCTCATAGCTCCTCCCTCATAAGTGTGGCGCGCTTCACACCCATGAAGAAGAACCTACTTGATGTGACTTTCAAACACCCTAGGACACTTAAACCTAACGCTCTAATACCAAGTTTGTCACGTCCCGAGGCTAGCCCCTTGACGTAACATGGTACCTAGGGTCACAAGTAACCCCAAGCTAACCCTGAATCTGGCATATCACAAGCATACTGAAATAACTCTAACCAAGCAGAAGCATAACTGAATAATGAATATAATCTAAAGAAATTCAACTGGAATATGTGAAAGAAATAACTAAATTCACAGTAGAACAACCCTAATCAAGTGAGTTTGACTCTATGTCTGAAAGCCTCTAATATTGATAAGTTTTTTGGACAAGTCCCCAGCTAACTCTAAAATGATGAAACTAACAATGAACTAACTAAACCAAAAAAAACCTAAAGAAACATCATGAGATGATAAGGACTCACCCCTGACTATTAATGATGTGGCGCCGGTATGAGCTAATCACATGGCTGAACCTAAGAACCTAAGTTGGCATTATAATAGGATGCAGCATAGAGTATGCATTAGTACTTCAGATGTACTGAGCATGAGGGATATGCAAAGCTGACTGAATATATAAACATTCTAAAAATATTGGTCAAGTATGTAAACTGAACTGAACTAAAGTACATAGGCCCAAGATATAATAATGAATAAAAACTAGAATGCAAGAGTAAGCTAGAAGCATGCTGAAAAACTGAGAATAAATACAACTGCGGGCCTGAAGTACCTTACTAAAGCTAATAATGTGGGAGAGTCTATTAACTTAAATAAACCACGTGAGCTAAATGTGGAGTCCGATGTATACGCCTCATCGAGAGGACCCAATATACCTTGCCAGGGTATAAAGGCATGATTGTGGCGTGATCACTAAAACTGATGCCCAACAGAGGAGACTTATAAACCTATGATGGCGCGTAGTTCTGGGACTTGAGGGTACGCTGAACCCTAGTCCAACTGGGTGCTAAACACTTCTCCCAAATTGAACACTAGTAGCTCATTTTAAAATGTGGTCCTGAATTCATAAGACAGAACTAAATGTGAGAAAATCTGTGGACAGAAAACTGACTAAAATTTGTTTAAAACTAAATACTAACACCGTGAGCTAAATTTTAGAGAAAAGCTAATTCATGTGAAAATACTACAATTACAGGCTAAGTTCTTTTCCCTTAAAATCTCCATAAGAATTCATGCAAACTCATTGAAATAAGTATAGAATCGAGTAGTAATCGCAAGAATCAATTTTGTAATGAATCTGCATAGTTGGGCAAGAACCCTAGTTTCATAAAACCATAATAATCGAAAAAGGAGTCTGATGTTTGGGGCATAAGGGAGAAAAAAACCCTTACTGAATACCCACATACTTTGTGGATGAAAATACTTGCAAGAAATCTGAAGTTGACGCTTGGAGGAGAGAACCCTAGGCCTGAAAATTGGAGAAGGCGCTCATTTTCTGCTTGGAACTTACTTGAGAGGAAATTGATTTGTTTCAGGTAGTTTTTGACTAATTAATTAGTCTTAGATGAATTGAAACGATGTAGTTTAGTACCAAACGCATAGAGGGAAAGACCAATACCACCCTGACTTAAAACTGACGAGGTGACTTAAAAGAGGGGCTTCACGGGCCGTTTAAAGCACCACGACCCGTCTAGTGGGTCGTGATGTTGCTCTGCCCTACAGGGCTTCACTAAAACGAGCACAACTTTTTACTCTGGGCTTAAAATTAGGCAAACTCGATGGTGTTGGAAAGAGGACTCAAAGACCTTTAATTTGATAGGTCATGGGCCACCTAATGCATTTTGTGCTGAGAGATATGATTGTTTTAAGTTGACACAAAATTTAAAAACTGCTAGGTGACTTGTACAAACCCTTAGACGGCCTGTCCAAGTCCCCACGAGTCGTCTAAGGCGCCATCTAGGTGACTCCTGCCCGGGCACTCCTGGATGGTGGTTCACGATGCCCTTAATGGGTTGTGAACCCCTAAACGGCCAGTCTAGGGTGTCGTGGAGGGTCCATGGTCCATTTTGGGTTTGTGGACTTGCCCGTTTGTTCTTTTAGCCCTTTCTCGAAGTCTGAGGTGTTACACGGGCCCTACCTCTACCCCAAGTTGGGGTCTCAACAACAGCCTCAGGGACTGCCTCCCCTCTACCATAGGAAATAGAAGCTCTGGTCCTCAGCATCTGCCAAAACAACACGCGGCAACTCAGCATTAGCGAAGGCAACCACGCATGATAAGAAATGATGAATAAAAAGAAGTTTCCTAACAATCTTTGTAGCCTCTTGAAATTAAGTACAAACGTCTTTGTACCGATCCTTAGAACTCTACTTAGACTTAGCTTGTACACACGTGAGACCTAACCTGAGCTCTGATACCATTTTGTCACGACCCAAAAATAGACGTGATGACACTTTTCAATTCGCACTAAGACAAGTCAACCTCAACCCAACAAAAACGAAAGAAATGCAAAAATACAGTAAAACAAGAACAAGACAAAGGCAGAAAACTTATTCATTCTAAACAATACCCCAAAACCTGGTTGTAACGTATACAAGACACTAATGAAAATACAGAATTTGAAAGATAAATACAAGTCTGAGTTTTTGTTTCTCATGTAGAACAAAGCTTAAAGAGAAAGGAAAAGAGGGTCTGCCAGGATGACAAGCAGCTACCTCTCAAAATCCTTCACGAGCCTCAATTGTCAGGATAAGAAGAAGAAGATCACACGGGTCCAGGCTCGGAACCTACACTAGTGTAGAAGCAAGGGGTGAGTACCAACAACACAATACACAACAAGCAACCTACTAAACAAAGCAACTAGCTAGAAAATGAATACCCCTGACTCTCCAACCGAACCTCCTCAAACTACCATTTGCAGAGAAATCAGCCCAACCTAGAAATTCTACAATATACGGCCCACAAGGCCCAATATTCACAATCTAATAGCAACAATTTAACAAGTAAACGAATCAAATAAGTCAACCTCAAAGTCAAGTAGTTCAATCACATGCAACAAGTATGTCAATTACAATTAACAACCAACTCACACATAAATATCATATACATCAAGTCACAATAGTCAAACTCTTTCTAGAATCATTTCCCATCGGCTTTATAACCACTTGTCGGAAATGATCTCGGCATCACAACACTCGCCGGCAAAGACCTCGGCATAATAGCACTCGCTGGCAAAGACCTCGGCATATTAGCACTCGCCGGCAAATACCTCGACATCATAACACTCGTCGGAAATGACCTTGGCCTAATAACACTTGCCGACAAAGACCTCGATATAATAACATTTGCCGGCAAAGACCTCGACATAACAATCATCATATGTCTTATCACGGTGTTCACCGATCAATGCATACAGTAATATCACACCACAAGGAAGAGACAAAAAATTCTACAATTCAAGTCGACATTCATGATTTCACGCATTTCATCAATCAATCACTAAGGGCACAATAAGAAAATTTACATTGTCATGTTCATCACATAGCCTTTTTCATTTCAATCCTTTTTTATTCATTTAGATGTAACAAGTGGACTTAAACCCTTCACCTCATCCCCATTACTCCCAACACACAAGCAACGAAGGAAGTACGAATTCTACTAGAATACAAGGTTTAGGAAGACACTTGCCTTAAATCAATCAACAATCACTCCAATAGCTGAGTCTTCCCCTTCTGGATCACTTTCAAAGCCACACAATATATGCACAAGCAAGTATTCACAATCATATTCCGGAAACAATAATACCTACATCAATTTCTCTTGAAAAGTGGATCAATCAACACAAACCCAATTCCAAAAATAGGGTTTGAATCTGAAATTTAATACTTGAAAATATTACTCAAGGCTTTAGGAATTCATTAGGGAAAATCATTTTGAAAAAGGACTTAAAATCAGTTCACAAACTCACTTTTACTTCAAAACTCAAGTTCATGAAGAACCCCCAATTTATCAACTCAAAATCTTGATTTAAACTCATAAATTTAATAATAATAATAATGGGTAATCGAAGATTTAGAGTTAAGAAACGTTACCCAATAATTTTATCTTGAAAAACCCACTGGAAATCACCTATACCAAGTTCTCAAAGCTCCAAAAATCAAAATGGGGAAGAAACCCAAAAAATTGGGTTTAAACATTGTTAGGGGTCCTCCGAGAACGCCGACTGCCCATGAACGCGGTCTTTAATGAGTTAGACCTCCACGAATGCAGTAGATCTCCCACGAACGCGGATATCAATGCATTGGCCTCCCACGAATGCAGTCGAGACTCTGCGAGCATGGGGTTCTCACCTCTCCCCTCTGCGAATGCGGCCACAAGTTCCGCGAACGCAGAGGGTGCACCAGAACACAGAAAATTAGTTAACTAAAAAATCATCGAAAAGACCCTCAGAATTCGTTCGGAACCTTGTACACACAAACCACATATGCAAGTCAATTATAATGGACGTTCCAAACTCAATGGAACCGTCAAAACACAAATTTGAGGTCACATTGAGCTTACATCAATGAAAACCACAAGAAACTAACTCAATGCCTAAAAAGGCAAAAACAAGCTCGGAGGCTCTCAAAAATCAACCAAGACCTCACCTAGGCCTAAAGTCATCCCTCAAATCGAACGGAACTCTCAGGATTCCGATCCGAGCATCCGAAACTTGAATGTTGACTAAAGTCAATGCAAAGGCTGAAAGTCCACAATTTCATAACTTAGGACCTCGAATCCTCAAAAAGACTCGAAATCAAAAACTGACAACTATTAGGGATCAGATTTCACATTTTGGGACTGATGGAATCGACGAAATTTCATTCCGACACTTGAAACTCCAAAAGACCCCAAAACTACTTTCTTAACAACTTCGGGTTTAAAACTCACAAGCTTAACAAATGCTCAACTTTTAACTCAAAATTCAAAAATAACTTTCAAACTCAATCATAAAAGACTCGGGGTCCACATCGGGAGGGAAAAACGGTAAATTCATGAAACTTTCCAAAAATGACCGACCGGGTCATTACACTAATGGAGAAGGTGGAGAAGTGTTGCCAATGCACATATTTCGGAGCAGAATAGGGTGGTGGACCTACTAAGTAAGGGGGTCTTAGGAGTAGTACTTTTAGAAAACCCACCTTTTCGATACGTTTTCTATTGTTTGCAAAGAATGCAGTTCAGGCAGACATTTCAGGATCAATATACTCAAAGGAAACTTAGTTTTTTGTACTCTCTTTGTCCCAATTTATGTGACTTACTTTCCTTTTTAGTCAGTCTCAAAAAGAATGACACATTTCTATATTAAGTAACAATTTAACTATAAAGTATCTATTTTACCCTTAATGAAATGATTCACAGCCATACAAATTTATATCATTCATTTTGAACCACAAGTTTTAAAAGTCTTTATTTCTTTCTTAAATTTCGTGCTGAGTCAAACCACCTCATATAAAATGGGACAGAGGGAGTAATACTTATGTATATTGCCAAATTTTGTTCCAAAACACTAACATTCATGTTGCCTGCGACAGACCCATTTCATACCAGTATTTTAATATAACTATCCCGTTAATAAATAAAAAATCCTATCATATCAAAATCCTTCTTATGTTCCCTCTTTTTTTTTATAAAGTTGAAAATTATTCAAGAAAAAACATGTTATAGGGATCTGTTGTGCCAACTGGGGAACCCATATAACATAGTTTCAGAGAGGAAAATGTGCTAGCAAAGGAGGGCGCTATGATGAAGCAAGTTAGCTCCTTCATATTTTGAGAAGTTCTACCGTTGTTTATTTCGGATGAAGTAGAGAGAGCCAAGTAAAAACTCTTTTTTTGTTTCGCTTAAACAACCAATTTTACCTCGGATAGTTGTAGTAACAATAATATTCTTCCCCCTCCCCGACCATTACTAGCGGACAAGTCGCTCTGCCACGACTATATAATGATGCATATTAAGTATTAATATCATCTCCTATTTACCCAAAAAAGAAAAGCATTTCAAAATCATGAATAGTACTGATAAATATATAAAAGATATAAGAAATAAAATAGAAAACCATTAATTATTAGATGTTTAATTTGCTATATCCATATATACCCTAATGAAATATCATGTGCAGTGACAAGCAAGTGCAACAACATGTTTTCTCATAGTTTGATGAAAAGTGAACTCCCTTCAATTATTCCAGAAGAGACTTAACAAATTTCCATAAATTGCTTTAACTTTTTGTTAAGAGACGAAGCCAAATGTTGCTCTAAAATCTACATAAAGTCTATACGCTTATAATATGACGATCATCGATAGACACAGAGTTGCTGTTAAATCAAATTAAATTGAAAGCCTCAGCTCCAAATCTAATTCATGGTCGCCGTTTGACTCAGAGATATGACTAGTACTTGATCCAATTGAGTTATTATTTCTGGTTCGATTCTCCATTGACTCCTGTAGTTCATTCATCAAACAATAAGACATAACAAGAAGAATATGAAAATTCCAATTATTCGATTGAGAAATGCAAGAAAATACCTCTATTTGTAGGCTAAGTAGATATCTATTCATGTTTGGCTGAGCAAACTGCTGAGGCTCATACACTGTACCAGGATGCCAAGCACTGAATGTGATGATAAAAGGTAAAAAAGATATATTAGCAAAGATATAATAACTGTCCTAATGAAATGATTTATTTAGGGGGAAAAAAATCGATCCGAAAACATATGTGTATGTTTTAAAATTAAGAAGGATTTTGAGCATATTTTTCATTGATAAGGTTTTCGAGGAATTACAAGTAACAAAACACATTTAGGTTGGTCAAATATTTTTTTCTAGGAAAACAAGCTCTCTAATGAAAGTTGGGAAAATAAGCGTTGCTACTATGGACGTTCTATATTGATCGTGTCATCTTCATCCTCCAACACACTTCATCTTCACCCCTATCCCTCATCCTCACGTCCCATAGTATTTGTCTAAATTATATATACGGATGCGATAATAGTTTTTCACTTGCCTACACAATTAATTTCTAAAAAACATTTTCCTTCACACACCCTTAAAGTGCAAATTAATTAAATTTTCTTTTAAGTAGGAAAATAAATAGTACCTAGCTGTTGAAGGTGGCTGGGAATCTCCATATCTAATATTTGCTCTTTCAATGTCCCCCAATCCCATCTGAAATCACAGAAAGATTTGTTATCTCAAAATGGAGAGGGGAAAATATCTTGTAATTGCACACCACACCACACATACATAATTCCCAAAATAGGATAAAATAAATCAATTTTTAGTATCCAAACATATGGTACAATTTTTTCATTGTTTAGGACACTTTGTAATGTAATGTTCATCTATTATCAAAACCAAGTCATTTATGGATATTATTAGGAGGGCCCCGCCGTGCAGGTCCAGTCTAGTCTACCTTTCGATCCATAAGGATCAGAATCAAATGAATGCGCATTATCTTCCCATAATATTGGAATTGTTAAAAAAAAAAAAATAGAAAGTAGGGGTACCATAATGGTTTGCTGTGGTGTAAAAGCATAAGAAGAAGTTGATGAATATGAAATTGATGGAGTTGATGGATAAGGGTTGTAATTAGTATTGCAACCCATTTGAGTATGCAATCTAATTTTCTCAAGTTGAGCAACACCAAGACCTCTTTGTGGTTGTTTTGGTTTCTCTGAATTGCTCTTCTTGCTCTTTCTTGATGATGATCTTTCATTTCCTAACTTTGGTTCACCAAAATAACAACTTCCCATTCTTTCTCTTCCAAAAATAATTAGAAAACAAATAAATTTGTGTGTCAAGTTGTGAAGAGAAAGGAGATCTCCTAAAAGGGGGTTTTATGCTCTCCAACTTCCCTATTATAATTTTGTAATTATTGCATTGCTGGATCAGATTGTCTATTTACATTTATCAGATTCATTTCATTTTTATACTTGCTTGGATTTTATGCCCTTTTATTAATTTACTCTTTTTTTTCTTTTTTTGTCAACTTCCAAAAATATCCAATATTATTACTCACTCTGTCCAACAATAGTTATCCATTATTGATTTGGCACACCCCTTAAGAAACTATAAATAGAAGGATAATAAATACAATGTCTTGAAAAATGTGATAGGAAAATGACTATATTTAATGATAAGGGTAAATTAGGAACTAAATATAAAATCATTCATGGATTTCATAAAGTGGAGTAGTATTGTTGGACATCTATTTTTAATATATAGTGAATAAGTATTGTTGGACAGAGGGAGTAATATAGTTTGATTTGATACAAAATTTAAGAAAATAAAGAAGATTTATCAATCTTGTGGTTTTAAATTAAAATTATAATAAATGTATCAAAATGCACTTTAATATTGTGGTATTAAATATATCACGTACTGTTTCCAAAAAAAAAAGGCTTATTCTTTTTTAGATGGAGAGAGTTAATTTTTGTGATCGTCCCTCTATCATATACTCATATTTATTTAATGCAATTATATATACAAAATCTTTTTTTTTTCTTGTGCGCTTCGATTCCACGTTTCTTCTCACTAACCCAACCTCCTTAATTAATTATTTTTTTCTTACCTCTCTTGGGAATTGACTATAATAATGATCTTCTATAATATTATTACGTGCACCTTACTTGCGTTAAAAAAAATTGTATGGATGATAATATATTTGTTTTAGAAATAGAATTTATACCCTATTTCTTGAATATCCATTATGTGTTAGCATTTATTAATTCCGTTGTAGTACTCCGTCTAGTCCAATATAATGAAATGTTGGCAAAAAAAATTATAGTTCGAAATGAATGAATATTTTAAAGTTCAAAAATATATTAATTATTTTGGTTAATAGAATATAGAACCACCTTTCTTTTTAATGGGTCTTTTAGCTACTTTTAAATCTCAAATAATGACTATTTTTATTTTAAAGAAAAGTTTGAAAAGAGTCACAAAAATAATTTTAACAATTTGAAATTTGATTAATGTATTTAAATTTGTATTTGGACTAAAGGGAGAAGTATTTAATAATTCTATTTGCTTATATACAAATTGGAAGAAATATAAGGAATTTTGTTATCTAGATGAGCGAGATGCAATGTGTCAATGTTCATGTTTGATTCTCATAAGTGATATATGACAATTATCTAGTGTTTGACACAGATTTTCAAATATAAATTTATTTATTTTTGTCCCTCTTTAGGAATATTTACCTTTTTGGTTCTTGCTGATTTGAACTCACAATCTTAGAATTAAACGTGAGGAGTTGTTGCCGTCCGATCAAGATCCCTCACATCCAACAAATTTTGGTGAAATAGATACTTGAAATCTTTATTAGCTACTTCGTAGGGATTGTCTTGTAGGATGAATAAACTTTTTGACCTTATAACCAATTACATGAAGCGTTGCATGGAAGGATTTTAAATTCCACAGCTGGGGTTTTATTTATTTTATGTTAAAAGAACTACTTTTTTTATTATTATTATTATTTGAAAACTGATGAGTCTCATGTAAGGAATAATTTAATGAGAATCAGATCTTGAATGTATATGTGTTTAAGATAACAATACAATTGTAATTAATGTGAACAATATACATTGTCTTTTTATAATTCATGGAACTTATTACAAAATCTGAATCCAAATCTGGGGATAAATTTTACTGGTAAAGAAATAAATTATGAATCCGGCCTTTCATTCCCTTTTAAGTGATTTTTTGGTCTTTTAATTTATTCCAAAGTACGTATTTTTTTAATAAAAAAAGTATTAATTTATTTTTATTTACAAAAATACCCTTATCTAATAAATGTTTTGATAAATTTTTTATAAAAATTTTCAAAGGTTTCTTACAATTTTCAATGCATATATTAAAGAAATTTTATCTATTTTTAGCAAAATGACTTACTTAGGGTGTGCTAAATATACTTAAAATAAACGTAGGAAGTATAGAAGAATTTCAAAGGTGTAAATCATAATCTAATCAAAGCTGTTAGGCGCATGATTTGTGGGGCATATTTTATGAGTTGTTTCGTGGTGGAAAGAGAGAATCCACTCATTTTTCAAACAAACATGTGAACTCTAGCAATTACAATTACAAGAAAACAAATCTTTTAGGATGGTGTATCGGTCGGTTTGGTTTGGTTTTAAAATTTATCAGTTTGACTTATTGGTTATCGACTTGTGAACATGTTAAATCATTATAAAACCATGAAGATATTGGCTTATCAATAATCGGTTTATCAATTATTGATAGTTATCAATTTGATTATCGATTTAACTATTAAGATTTGAAACAAAAAAGTATAATTAATAATCACTTATAAATAAGGTGACAAACCAAATAAACCATGCACATGAAGTGACAAATTGCATTTTGTGCAAAAGCAAGCACCGACACATTGTAGAATAACTAAGAGTTTGAGACAACTCAGAAATGAAAATATGAAACTAAGGCCTAAGTTAAGGACTTTATATATCGAATGGTATAAATATAATTTATTATTGGACTATCGGCTAACCCATTAAGTAAAAATATCAAACAGTTAAAAATCGATAACCCGATAATTAAAAAAGTGAAAACCATTACCAAAACCGCTAAATCAATAAATTAATTCATTATAGATAAATCATTACCGTTATTCCAATTCAAATTATCGATTTTAATTTAATTTTGAACGACCCTACCTCGAAGCATCATATTCTTTTTCAAATCTCTTCCTCCTCTTTTCCAATTTAACATAATTTGTTTGCTTGTCACTCCAAAGGAAGTCAATTTTTAAGGGTCCATTCATGGGGTAACTATAAAGTACTAATGTTTAAGGTTTGATAACTTAGGGTGTTTAATTGGTAGGAAGGAAAAAGTTTTTCATGGAAAATATTTATGTAGACATTGTTTTTGGGGAGAATTTTATTATTGAAATATATATTTTTTTGAAAAATAAGTGACTTTCTTAATTACTTACTTTTTAAAATATATTTATTAGGTATGGTGGGAAGTGGTGGTGGGGCCAGAGTGTATGGAATGTTGAAGATGGACGTTATTTGCTTAGATCAAGATTTATTTTTAGCAATAGTAATTATTGTGAGGAGTATTTTTTTTTAGAGTCAAACTATAAATGAGGAGCATGTTTCTAATTAAAGATATTGTTATAGTTCATTAAGTTGTTAGATATATTGATTCTTTGTTCGATATATTGTAAACATAATTATTTTATGAAAAAATTGTTATAGGTGTTTGATTTTTAAGTTGTAAAAACTTTCAAGATTGGAGTAAAATTTTGAAAGAGACATTGTAACTATGCAGAGAAAGGTACTAGAGTTAACTCCTTTGGCTACAAAGTTATAGCCTAAAATTCACTCAATTGAATAAGCAATATGAGTTATTTGTAGAATTTTACAGAGAGATTTAGATGGAAACTGAAAACTTTCATTCATCACAATTAACTATACATCAGCTACACTACATGTGTATATATACAGCTTCTAGATCTAACTGATCACTGACAAGTTTAACTAACTATCTGACAACCTAACTAACTTTCTAATCAACTTAAAATAAAGCTAATTATCTTGATTAACTAATTGAATTAATCAACTGATCAATTAACCAATTCCAATACTCCTCCTCAAGCAGTATGTACTGAACAAGTTCAATACTCCAAGCTTGTCTAGTAAGAATTCATGTTGCGTCCTTCCCAAAGCCTTAGTAAGCAAATCAGCTTGTTGGTCTTTAGTGTTGATGTAGGTTGTCTTGATGAGTCTTTTCTGAATCTTCTCTCGAATGAAATGGCAGTCAATCTCTATGTGTTTAGTACGTTCATGAAACACTGGGTTTGCAGCAATTTGTATAGCAGCCTTGCTATCACAAAAAATAGAAGATGGTTCAATCAGTTTTACATTCAATTCCCTGAACAAGCCAGCAACCCATACTACTTCAGCTGTCAAACTAGCCAAACTCCTGTACTCAGCCTCTGCAGAGCTCCTAGAGACAGTATTTTGCTTCTTGGATTTCCAGGAAATGAGCGAATCACCAAACTTCAATACAAAACCAGTAACAGATCTTCTTGTATTTGGACAGGCAGCCCAATCTGCATCACAGTAGCCTGTTAAGTGAGGTCTGTGATCTGAGCTCATCAACAGTCCCTTCTCTGGTTCCAGTTTAATGTATTTTATCACCCTTAGAGCAGCAATCCAGTGTGACATTTTTGGTTGTTGCATAAACTGACTTAAGGTCTGTACTGCAAAGGCTATGTCCGGCCTTGTGTTGGTAAGATAAAGCAGCTTACCTATAAGCCTTTGGTATCTAGAAACATCCTCAAATAAAATGTCAGTAGTCTTGATATCTTGATCAAACTCAACATTGGTCAACTTTATGTTGCATTCTAGTGGTGTCAAACTTGGTTTAGCATTTCCCAACCCTGCTTTAGCTATCAACTCCAAAGCATATTTCCTTTGGTTCATCACAAAACCTTTGCTAGATCTAAGGAACTCAATTCCCAAAAAATATTTAAGTTCTCCTAGATCTTTAATTTTGAAATAACTGTGCAGTACACACTTGGTTTCTTCTATTAACTCAATGTCATTTCCTGTAATCAACAGATCATCAACATATACCAAGATTATTACCAAGCTAGATCCACTCCTTTTAGTAAACAAAGAATAATCGAGGTGACTCTGTGTATAGCCTGAATCAAAGAAAGCCTCTGTCAACTTGGCATTCCATTGTCTTGATGCTTGTTTAAGTCCATAGAGTGACTTAACAAGTTTACAGACTAGATATTTATTCTTCCCCTGACCACAAAATCCCTTAGGAAGTTCCATATATACCTCCTCAGACAAATCACCCTGTAGAAAAGCATTGAATACATCCATCTGAAAAATCTTCCAGTTCTCAGCAGCAGCTAAGGCTATGATTGCCCTAACAGTCACCATTTTCACTACAGGTGAAAAGGTTTCTTGATAGTCAATCCCCTCAGTCTGACTATAACCTTTAGCTACTAATCTTGCTTTGAATCTATCAATCTCACCATCAGCCTTATACTTGATTTTAAACACCCATTTGCATCCTATAACAGTCTTTCCTTTTGGCAATTGAACTATCTCCCAAGTACCATTTTCTTCTAATGCTTGAATCTCTTGTTGCATGGCATGTATCCACCTAGTGTCTTTTATTGCTTCTTCATAGTTCCTAGGTTCAGTCTCTGTGGAAAACTGAGACAAATAAACCTTATATTGAGGAGAGACACCATCATAAGACACATAGTTGCTCTGAGAATAAGGGTGAGATGGCTTAGACCCTTGAGTAACATAGTCTTTCATCCAAATGGGGGGATGAGAAACCCTGGAAGACTGTCTACTTCCTCCTGCCTGGGCTCTTTCATCAACATCTGCATGATCCGCATTTTCTGTATTTTCTTCAGCTATACCTGGTTGATCATTGGTAATATTTTCCACATAAGAATCATCATGCTCAGAACATTCAACATTCAGATCTACCAAGTTGTCTTCTATGGACATAGGTGTCTTATCAAGTTCATCATCAATCATGGGAGGACTGTTACTTTCTGAGAATACTGGTGGTTGTGTGTTGGTCATCTTATAAAAGGGAAATACATCCTCCTTGAAAACAACATCTCTATTCACCAAGAGCTTCTGTTGAAACAGACTGTACAAAATATAACCCTTCTGAGTTGCTGAGTATCCCATCATAACACATGCCTCAGCTCTAGGAGTGAACTTATCAGGCTTAACCATTCTAGTTGCATAGCATAGACATCCTATTGTCCTGAGATGATCAATATTTGCCTTATGGCCATTGAATTTTTCATAAGGAGTTTGTCCCTTCAAAACTTCAGTAGGTAATCTGTTAATCAGATAAACAACAGCTAATACACACTCTCCCCAAAATCTGATGGGAATAACACCTTGAAATCTTAGTGCCCTTGCTACCTCAAGTATGTGCCTGTGTTTTCTCTCCACCACTCCATTTTGTTGTGGAGTGTGAGGACAACTACTTTCATGAATAATACCAAGAGACTTAAACAAAGCACTGCATTCATTATTAAAGAATTTTGTGCCATTATATGATCTTATCCTTTTGACATGCTTGTTAAACTGAGTTTGAACTAAAGCAAAAAAAAACTTTAGAACTTGGAAGACATCACTCTTCATTCTCAACAGATACAACCAGGTCATTCTTGAATTATCATCAACAATTGTCAGAAAAAATCTACAACCATTATGAGTAGCAGTCCTATATGGTCCCAAATATCTAAGTGAAGCAAGTCAAAAACCTCAACAGCTCTAGATACACTTGAGTGGAAAGGCAATCTGGTTTGCTTTGCAAGGGGACATATTGAACATTTATTACATGCAGTAATGTCTATATTCTCCTTTCCTAGAGTTACATATTTCAAGACCTTTATTGAAGGGTGTCCTAGCCTGTAATGCCAAAGGAGCTTGTGTGCATCTGAGTGTTGAGTGAGGGACACCATATCATCATTCCTTCCTTCTCCACATGGGTTCTGAATAGGGAAGTAGTAGAGTCCATCAATCTCCTTACCAATCCCCTTAACTTTCCCATTGGAGAGGTCGTGAAGAACAAAAAACTCAGGAAAGAAGTTAACTGAGCATTTCAATTGTCTTGTAATCTGTGATACTGAAATAAGATCATGCTTGAATGCAGGTACCACCAAAACATTATACAATACATTGCCATCAATAGTCTCACATTTACCAACATAAGACACTGAAGTAGATTCACCATTAGGTAAATGCACCCTCCTGCCTAGACAACTAGATGCAGATGTCAATTTATTGAGCTTAGATGTCATATGGCATGTAGCACCTGAATCCATTATCCATCTATCTCCCTTTTCGGTTTCTCTAGTTGTCACTGATAATGCTTTGGGTTTTGAAATTATACCTGCCATGTTAGCCATATCCAATGCACCTTTGGAGCTTGATCCTTCTTCCTCTTTGTCCATCATGTGCTTATACTTGTGATACATGTTCTTCTCTTGGAGCAAAGGGCCAAAAGCATCATCAGAATCATCATATCTGGTAGCATTTGCATGATTTGCCATGTCCTGTTGCTTATTATTCTGAACTTGATTTGCTGGTGGTCCTGACTTCTTCTTGAACTTCCAATCAACAGGGTATCCAATTAACCTGAAACAATTTTCCTTGATGTGGCCTTGCAATTTACAGTGATCACATATTTGATCCCAATTCTTCTTTTTATCCTGAAATTTTCTCTGAGAATTCCCCTTCCCTGCATATAATGCAGTTGGATCTAGAATTCCTTTCCCTGCATACAGAGCAGTTGGATCTAAAATACCCCCCACTGCATGTGAACTTGCAGTCATACGTTGGCCTTCATCTGCCATCAACATAGCATATGCCTTTCCAACAGTAGGTAGAGGGTTCATCATCAGGATTTGACTTCGTGCATGACCATACACTTCATTCAATCCCATCAAAAAAGCAAATAGTCTCAAACAAGCTAGGTGATCAACATAAGTTCTAGATTTATCGCATTTGCATGAAGGTGGAGAAACCAGTGCATCAAACTCATCCCACAACAATCGCAATTTCGAGAAATATGTTGAAATTGTCAAATTACCTTGATGAATCGTGCAGATCTCCCTGTGTAGTTGATAACTTCTCGATCCGTCAACCTTATCAAATCTCTCTTTCAGATCTGTCCACACCATGGCTGCATCTGTAGCATAGACAATCCCACTGAGCAGCTCCTTCGACACAGTGTTCATGATCCAAGCAAGTACAAATGCATTGCACTTCTCCCATTGCTCTTCCAGTTCACCTTGATAAGCACTCTTCTTGCAAGTCCCCAACACAAATCCCAACTTACTCTTGGCTCGAAGGTTAATCAACATGGATCTGCTCCATAGAGAGTAATTCTCCATCCCTGTAAGCTGCACAGTGGTGAGCACACTAGCAGGAGTATCTGAGTGATGAAGGTGAAGTGGATGGTTTCGCTTTCGATCGACATCATCGATAGTTTCAACTGTAACAATTTGTGATGCATCAATGGTGACAGCTTCAGCATCTCCCATCTCTCTGGTTCTTCAATGTTCGAATTGAATTGCAACAGGATCGTATTGAACTGACTGATTAGCAGTTCAGAGCTCTGATACCATGTAGAATTTTACAGAGAGATTTAGATGGAAACTGAAAACTTTCATTCATCACAATTAACTATACATCAGCTACACTACATGTGTATATATACAGCTTCTAGATCTAACTGATCACTGACAAGTTTAACTAACTATCTGACAACCTAACTAACTTTCTAATCAACTTAAAATAAAGCTAATTATCTTGACTAACTAATTGAATTAATCAACTGATCAATTAACCAATTCCAATATTATTCATGATATACAAGGGAGAAATGTTTAATAATATTGTTGATGAATTAAATGTTTAATAAATTCATAATTACTAAAGAATTAAATTATCTTAGAGAATTCATTCCTCAAAGTCAAAGGATTGGGAAATTCTTCTAGATATTTTATATGAATCATGAAAAAGGTATGTTAATACAATTATTTAAGCCATGAAATTGAAAATCATGACTATGAATTATAAGCTCATGAAAAACTTGAAGATGAAGAAGCTCACAAGATCTTAAATGTAAATTTAGAAATTAGTATATTTCAACAATAGTCATGAGAAATGGCTATCATATTGTAATGAGTTAACTCTATCCAATTTTAGTTGTATTTTGTGGACGTTGAGTTTTATGTTCCGTTTTTTATTTTTGTGTTTGGAATTTATCACGTAATATATAAGGTAGAAATTAAGTTAATCCTCGTCCTCAAGGTGACATTTAATAATTAAAAAAAATCTAATAATTCACATTCTACTCTATTCAAAATTCTAATTCATGAGTAAATATCTATACCCATTTTTTTTTAAAATCCTTTTAGGCAAACCTCTCTAATATTAGGTGTTCTTGAATACCACATTTTAAGTTACTTTAATAAAGTAATCTTATTCTTACTCCAAAATCACAATAGAATATTTACTTAGGAAAGTGGAACAATATAGACATGTAGACCCCAAAGTTTGTCTCACGAAAGATTATTAAAAGGATTAAAATAACTTCATCACATTTTGTTTGTCCCAGGTCTGTACAACGGAATATTGGGTTATCAATAATAATATGGGTGTATTGAGAAAATGTTTTATGATTTTCTTAGGTTGGATTGGTCAAATTTTTTCGGATACTATATTTCTAGAATAATAAGTTTCTTAAAAATAAAGAAAATGACTTTTCTAATGAAAGTGACATTTCATATCGATAATATCATTCACACCTTCCAACACACCTCATCTTCACTCCTAGTTCTATCACCCATATGCCATAGCCATTCCCACCACCCCCTACCCTCAGGGGCCGATTTACCTATACCTTAGGTGTGTCAGGTGACACGGCTTCGTCAATTTTTTTTACGGAATATACCTATATAAAAAAAATAAAAAATAAAATAAAAGGTAAAAGAATTGAAAGGACACCCATTATAACAAAATGCTCCTAGCTCAGATGGCATAGGCGCTGCATGTAGTCCGCATTGATTCGAGTTCGATTCCCTATGGGGTGATTATTTTTTCTCCATTTTTATTCATGTTTTTTTTTGTTTTCTTTTTTTCTTTTCTTAAATTTATTAAATTTATGTTTTAAATTCAAAACAATAAGTCCCCTTCATTAAAAACCTACCGACCCACTCTAATTCATTCAAAATCTAACTTTTTTTTTTTTTTAGAATTAAAATAAAACTCAAAATCTTTGAGTCCTTTATCAATAAGAATCATAGTTAAATAAAAATAGTGTTGACTCCTTAAATCCTTGTAACTGTATATTTCTGACTTGTGAGTTTGTTCAATTTTCTTTTCGTTCTTGTTCATCAATTATTTGGCATCTCGAATCTCCACATCATGTTAGTATTTTTTTGCCATTCTATTTTTTTTTATTATGTGCTTGAATTTTAATTTTATTTGTTCATAATAATAATTTTTTTCTAGTGGCTTGTTACAATTAAATAATTTAGAATTAATTAAATTGATTACAATTGTCCACAAACCTCTATTATTTGATCCTCAATTACTAATTATGCAGATTACATCATATTAGTCTAAATTTAATGGAGATGTATTATTTTAAAAAAAATTACAACCGTTTGAATGATTCAAGCTTCAACTGACTTGGAAGAACAAGCTAATGAGTCAAAAAAAAAATCTATGAAGTGAAGGAATTGATTTAAGTTCATTGCCGATTGATCCGGGGGAAAGATTACCTATTTGAAAATATCATCCAAATGATTTTGATGCAATAATTTGGATCTTGATGCAATAAGGAGGTCATATCTTCAACAAGGTCATATGCTCCCTTTAATTAATAATATGAAGATGAGAATGATTTAATTTAAAATTTTAAAATATTATTTAATTAAAAGAGTAGACAATTTTTTAATTTTTTTTTAAATTTAATCAAAATTTTATATTTTTAAGAAAAATATTTTTTCATAAAGTTCACTATTAATGGGGCCTCAAATTTTTGGAGGCATAAAGCAAAACCTTAATTGATTTTCTTCTTGAGCCATTCTTGTCCCTTTAATGGTGACACCGCTTAGAAAAAATCCTGTATACGCCACTGCCTACCCTTCGCCTTCACCTTCCAGAATATTTGTTTAAAGAGAAAAGGGTCTGATATACCCCTCAACTTTGTCATTTAGAGCTGATATTAGGACTGGCAGGGGGACCGGGTCGGCCCGCCCCAGCCCGCGACCGGTTCGAGAACCGGCTCGCCGGACCCGGTCCCATCAAAATCTCGCGGGATGGGGGCCTTCGGGATAGGGGACCGGTACCAGTCCGGTTCACCCGTTGGTCCCGGTCGACCCGGCCCGGTCCCG
>NW_006238948.1:665978-683809 GCF_000226075.1 Solanum tuberosum | reverse complement strand
CCGTCCCATCCCGTCCCCCCAAAACCCGTCCCATCCCGTATATATAGTGGGACGGGACGGGACTTATTTTTGTCCCCCCAATCCCGGTCCCCCCAATCCCGGTCCCGGCCAAATCCCCCCAGCCCCGTCCCCCTTCGTCCCGTCCCCCAGTCCCCATCCCCGTCCCCTTGCCAGCCCTAGCTGATATACCCTTCGTTATAAAAGTGGCTCATATATACCCCTATTCTTATACAAATGGCTCACATATATCCTTTTCCTCTAACGGAAGTGAAAAAATTAATTTTGGTTTAATTTTTTAAATTATTTTAAAAAAGATGTAATCCCATATGGGTATATTTAATCCTCCTCAAACATATATTATTATTTTTTTAACTTTTTTTCGTTTCAATGATTAATTTAGATTTATTATTTTGATGGTCAAATTTATTTAAGTTTTGTTAATATTCTTGTAAAATTTATTATAGATGACCCAATTTTTTTCTTTAAATACAAAAACTAAATTACAATATATCCGAAAAAATAGTTTTAAATTATAATATAGCCACGAAAAAAAATAGTTCTAATTATTTTTCTTTACTCTAAGGAATGAAAGAAAAAATAAAATAAAAATAAAAAACTCAAATAATGATAATCAAAAAGTCAAAAAAAAAAATTAAAATATACCTTGAAAATTGCTAGAAAAATCATATATACCCCTAAATAATTTTTTAAAAAAATCAAAAGTCAAAAATATAAATTTAAAATTAATTTTTTTTCACTTCCATTAAATGAAGGGTATATGTGAGCTCATTTTGTAATGATAGGGGTATATGTGAGCCGTTTGTATAACAGTAACACTCTGTTTGGATCATTGTTACCCATTGTTTCATAATGTATTTTAGTGTATTGTACTGTATTGTATGATAGATACAATATTTGGCTAGACTGTATTGTTTGTTGTTGTTTAATAAAATTTATTGTTTGGTTTGACTGTATCGTATTGTATTGAATTTAATAAATTTACTAAAATATCCTTAATTATTCTAGGGTAGGAGGTTTGACTAGAATTAAATAATATAAGGTAAAGGGTAAAATAGTATTATGAAATATTATGTAAAGATATAATTGGAAAAAGAAATTAAGAAACAATGGAAACACACCAAATAGGTTGTTCCATAAAATTGGGGGTTTTCATTGTTACATAACAACGGAATTTAACAATACAATACAATACATTTTAAGTAACAATCAAAACAAACATTGTAGGTATAGTAACGATACAATACAATACAATACAATGGGTAACAATGATCCAAACAGAGTGTAAGGGTATATATGAGTTACTTTCATAACGAGGGGCATATCAGCTCCAAATGGCAAAGTTGAGGGGTATATCAGGCCCTTTTATATTCAAATCCTTTTAGGATAATATTTTTTACTTGCATATCAAACACAAATAAATAAATAAAAAACCCAACTTAACACCCCTATTGTAAAAAGTCTAACAATACAAAGTGAGTAAATCATATTAATCGTCTTTGTTAGGGAGGGTTTTACCCTCTAATATGAATTTTTTAGACGCAAATTCAAAATATGAGTATCGAACATCGAATTAAAAATTTTAAAAAAATAGGTCGACATAGGTAGAGCCCGAACTTTTTGAGTAAAACGTAACTATAAGTAGTAATATATGAAGAAAGAATAATTGAATATAATAGTAAGAATAGCAATTCGTATTTAAACAAGACACCAACATGAGTTGTGGTGTAATGGTGAGACTGCTTCACTCATAACCAAAGGTCCTTAACCAGAGGTCTAGATTTGAGCTTTGCAGTGGCGGACCCAGGATTTTCGTTCAAGGGGTTCGAAAAATAAAAGTATAAATCTATAAATAAGCCTTTAGAAATGAGACCCTTGAATTCTTTTGGATTTAAAACCACACTTTTAGCACATTTTTTAAAATAAAATAAAAACTAAAAAAAAACTTGGAAAACAGAACTAAAAATAAAAATAAAAATAAAAAAACTGAAACTAAAAAAGAAAAAATAAAACACTATCACAAGGATTCAAACTGGTGACGTGATGCTCAATTTCAAGGGGACTTGCCACTGCGCCATCAGTCTTTCATTGTTATTGAGGGAGTTCAAAATATATATATCTACAAAATTACAAAAAAATTATCTTATATATATGGTGTAATTTTTTGCTGAGGGGGTTCGGGTGAACCCCCTGGAACTCACGTGGGTCTGCCCCTGGCTTTGGGTATGTAGAAAATCATGTTGGGAGCGCCACCCCCGAATGGACCCTGCAGTGCATGATCCGAATTTAATCGGAGCTTTAATGTTGGCTCCAGAGAACGGATGGAAAAAAAAGTATTTAAACAAGACTTAGGAGGAAACCAAGGTAATGGTGATTTTGATGTCAGTACTAATCATGATTTAATTAATAATATTAAATAAATAGTTATATATACAGGATGGAAAAAAAAATAAGTGGGGAGAGATGGTAGAACATATCTATTATAGATTGTGGGCACATGCAAAACTACAGTATGCATTACTCCACACGATTTGTCTTAACTAATACTAATAATCTCTTGACAAAATATGTTATTCTTTTCTCTTTATTTTGTGTTTTGCTGGCATTAGTAATTAAATTAAAGAAAAGAAAACAAACCACTCTACATTTCCAACTAGACACCAAATCAACCACACAATCCTATAAAAAATGAGATTCTCTAAATAATTATTTTGTTATAGTACACAGGGACTTGTACCAAATCCTCCCCATAAAGGGTTGAAGGTCACTTTGCTTCTCTGCATCTACCATTAATTTTTTTTTAAAAACAAATCATCCAAAGATTCTTAAGAAAAAAAAGATTGATCTCCTTATCACATTTTATATTGTGATTGTGATTTTCTGTACGCTAATTATTTAATGGATGGGCCAAATTCAGTCCCTTTTATTATATTGTGAGATTTATAATTATAAAAGGGAAAAATGATAAATATATCCCGAATTATCGTAAATGATATGCAGATACCCTCCGTCGTACTTTTGGAGCATTGGTGCTTCTGTCATCTAAAAACTAGAGCAAATATACCCTTTATACTAACAGACATACACGTGTCATAATCTTATCCACCGACCCGACATTTATTAAATATCAGGTCGACGAATAAGATTGCGCCACGTGTCCCTATTTAGTCTTATGTTAGAGTGAAGGGCATATATGCTCTAGCTTTTGGACGGCAGGGGCACGAATGTCCCAAAAGTATGACAGAAGGTATCTGCATATTATTTACGATAATTCGAGGGTATATTTGTCTATTTTTCCCATTATAAAATCAACATTACTTATTGCTAAAATAGATACAACGCTAGAAGATTTTTTTGTGTAAATATAGTCATCATATTTATTATAGAGGAACTTTCACATATAGCCACTCAAAAATAATCTAATTACTCTCAATAGCTATAGTTTGATAATTACAATTCGTAGCTACATGTTATAGGGAGGAGAGAGGCGAGCGAGAATGTGAGAGAGAGGAGAGATGCGAGAGAGAGGGCAAAGAGTGGGAGAAAGGTGAATTGTACATGTATATCGGTTAGATAATTGTGTATTATACATATGTATTTGTATATATGGCAAGCGAGATTGGGAGAGGGAGGAGAGAGGCGAGCGAGATTGGGAGAGGGAGGAGAGAGGCGAGTGAGAGAGGGAAGAGAGTGGGAGAGAGTGTGGAATTGTATATGTATATCGGTTAGATAATTGTATATTATACATATGCATTTGTATATATGGCAAGCGAGATTGAGAGGGGGAGAAAAGAGGCGAGCCAGATTGGGAGAGGGAGGAGAGAGGCGAGAGAGAGAGGGCAGAGAGTGGGAGAGAGGTGAATTGTATATGTATATCGGTTAGATAATTGTATATTATAATAATGTATTTGTATATATGGCAAGCGAGATTGGGAGAAGGAGGAGAGAGGCGAGCGAGGCAGAGAGTGGGAGAGAGGTGAATTGTATATGTATATCGGTTAGATAATTGTATATTATACATATGTATTTGTATATTCTGGCGAATTATACATATACAAACGTGGCTAATTATACAAACTTGAAGTCAGCCCACATAATTAATGTATAATGTTAGTCGCGAGTGGTAATTATAGCAAACTATAGCTATAATGAGTAATTAAGTAGTATAAGTTTGCTTAACCGCGTAATTTTCCCTTTATTATAGTATGTTTTTTAGTTAATAGGCTATCGCCTAAACTCACGTTGTATTTCATCAGAAAAGTGAAAACACGCGAAGGATCAAACTTTACCTTCAAAACTCATTACGTGATTGATTGTAGTAAATCTAACAAAATAGTGCTAACACATGGAGTTAAAATCTTCCTTTGAACTAAACTATACAAATTTTAACTAACAAACAAGTAGATTTTGTTATATCAAAATCATATTATTGGCTAAAACGAATGAAAATAGATGAGTACGAAAAGCATCCCTTATATATACTTCAAACTCAAATTACACCTTTGTGCCATCTCAATAAATAAAAAAACCTTCCTTTAACTTTCTTAAAAATTGTAAGTTACATCCTTTTGCTAACTTTCTGTCAAGAAACTAACCACTTCAACTAGATGGATATGACTTCCCTACAAATCCACCAATTCTGCCTCCCTGATCTCTCTGCCAACTACTAAACTAGTAATTAATAATGATTTCCTTCGTTTCAATTTATGTGACATATTTTATTTTTTGAGAGTTAAGTAACTTATGTTTGACCGAAAATTTGATCATAAAATCTTCAAATATTTTAAAATGAAATTTATATATTTGTAAATTACGTAAAAAGTACTAGAAGTCATAATAATTGATAATTTAAAATATTTAAAAGATATATGAAAAATTTACGGTCAAAGATAGACTTGTTTGAATCTCAAAATTCAAAATGTCTCACATAAATTGGGACAGAAGGAGTATATCTTAACTGTTAAGACTTACATTTACAAAAAAACAAATACTCCTGTTCATAAAAATAGACTTAACTAAATAAAAGGTATTCCATGATGTCTAGCATTATTTTATGGGAAAATTAGCAATTAAGTCATAATACCTAATATAATTAGTCAAAATAACAACACTTTAAAATATTTATTTAAAATGGCAGAATGACAATATTTTTATAAAATAATATGCATTCGGATTTTAGTATTTTAAATTAATTTTATTTATGGAAAGAGTCCTATATTAGACCAAATTATATATCAATAACCGTTTAAAGTGAAAAAAATAAATTAAACCAATACCATTAACCTTTTTTCATCACCATTCACGTTTCTTCCCCAACTTTCACGTTTCTTCCCCACCTTTCACGTTTCAAGTTTATCTTTCTTCAAGGTGCTAAATTGTTGTTCATCAAGAAATTTTCTTTATTGTTAAAAAAAATTTCTTTATTAATTCAAACAGATTTCTCGGTTGACAAGGTAATTTCCATTATCAATTTTTTTTTATTTGATGTTTAAATCACTGATTCTATACATTACAGATTTTCAGTCAAATTTTCCATTTTTTATGTGATTTTGTTTAAATATTCATCATATATTTATTAATTTCAATTTTTTTTGTGATTTTCTTTTAATTTTTCAGATTTTGTAGATTCTAGAAATTCATGTATATGTTTATTTTGTTTGATATTTAATACATTTTAAAATTTGATAATATCAAAATTTGCTTTTAGGGTTTTAGATTATGGGGAAAGCATCTGATTGTCTACAATGACTGATTCAATCAGAATTACTAGAGGTATACCAAATAATATTCAAAATTTTGGGGATATTCCCTCATTTGATTTGTGTATTATCCAAGGGTTGCATTGTATTTCAATCTCAATTAGTATACCAACATGTTTGTATTTCCTTCTTAATTTGTATTCATCCTAACTGTATGCTAACAATTTTGTATTTTATTGGGTATTCATTCTGTATTTCCTTTGTATTTTCATTTCACTTTTGTATTCATATATTGTTGTATTCAACAGATAGTTCATGATCGATTAGTTACATTAACTTAATGGAATACAAATTATTGTATGCATTCAAAATAGAAAAAACAGCTACTAAACTAAAGAAAAACAATTTCATTCGTTATACATCATAATTTGGATACAAAAACATCCGAAAAAAAGCTATAAATACCCAATGCATACAAAGATTTCACTGATTCAATCAAGAAAAAAAAACAACACTCTTGTACTCGACATATACAAATATCTCATCCAAACAAATAAAAAAATCGAAAAAAATACCTGATTGTTTTTCGATTGTTCACTGGATGCGACAAATTTATAGTTGTCAATTTTGAAAAATTCGGTTTCAAAAATATGTCGTATTAACTTGAAGAAGTTTTGAAAGTTATCAGATGAATGATTCAGAAGACAAACTAAATTATTTTAATTTTTTTTTGTATGTTCTTAAGAAGAAAGCAAAAAAACGCTCGACGGAAAGATGGCTATTTATGCTCTTTTCAAAACGTAACTGATTTGTATTTAAAATCTTTTTTACCTCTTTTGATTTTTTTGTTCCATTATTTTCTCTGTTCTGTTATTAATTATTTGTATTCTTTCAAATTAATCAAAATAAAATAAATACATAACTGATCCCTTAACAAACTAAAATAATGACATTTTTAATAAATAATGAAACTGTTGCTAAGGAGTCCCACTAAAAGCTAAAATATTGCTCTTTTGAAAAATTTCCCTTTTATTTCCTCTATCAGTCTCAATTAATGTGACATTTTTAACTTACATGAGAAAATTACAATTTATAGTATTTTTATATATTTTTATTTTAATTCTTAATTATTTGTTTAATCTAATTCAATTTAATTTCCAAAATAATCAATCTGACTCATAGAAAATGAAAAGTACCACAAAAATTTAGAAAGGGGAAAACTAGGGCCTAAAGATTTATAAGTTGGGTTTCTATTAAGTTTTACTTTGTCCTTTAAGATTTTATTACTTTGTCCAAATTAAAGAGATAGACGATGTATTGTTTTGGACAAAATTGACGGAAAAGAGACGTAGTCACTTTCATCGCTTTTGACCTCGTCATTTTTCAAAAAGTGGTGGACAATGTCGAAACGACATATCACATTTTTTTTAATAAAATATTTTCTTCCCAAGCGACGGGTGACATTGTTATTTTTTTTTTCAAAAAAAGCGACGAACGACATTGTCGCTTTTCTACTTTTTTTTTTACAATAGAAACTGATTATTTCTAATGCCCTCCCGTAATTAAATTAAAAATTCATATTAGTTCAATTCAACAATTCCAAACAAACCAAACAATAAATATATAAACATAGTATAATAACAAACTTCATTAAATACCCATAAATACTAAAATCATAATATAAAGACTTATAAAGTCTTTCAAAATTAGTGTTTTTTTAAAAACAAAATGTTCACTAAGGGATACTAAGGGGTGGAGGCTATGTATTTTACTTCATCATCACCCTAAGGATCCTTGCAGCTAGAGAATCCTCCTAGAGAACGGGACATACTACGCCATCGAGCGATGTTAATCACTTGTTCTTTGATTTTCTCGACGATTTTGCTCATGCTTTTATTTTGAGCAATTCGTTGTGCCTCGAATTGTGGCAAGACACATGTAAGCTAAGTGATTTGTTGCGACATAACAACTATCTAAATACCGTCAATTGCCTCGGCTTGGCGTGATGATTGAATATCTTCTAGTCCTGATTGAATGCATCGCAAATCGTTCCTAGAGCCCATCCGGTAGACTCTTCTATTATGTGTCTCCTCTGTCACTTTTCCCATCCAAATTTAATAGGCTTGTTCAGGTGTAAGCTGGATCAAATTGCCTAGAAATTCTTGAGTTTGGCTCAACTCAAGCAACTGTCGTTGATACTCTCTTCGCTTATTAAAAATAAAAGTTAACATCAAATATATACATAATACATTTCTACTTTTTATCTTAAAATTCAAAATTAAACTTTAATAAGCTTGTTCAACCCTTTCCTCAATCCAATCATTTGGATTTGGCTCATTGTTCTTCTTCTTTACATGAGTACTCTTGAAAATCTCATTTTAAAGGGGAGTGCGTCCCAATCTTTTTCTTACAAAAAAAAATTAAGTTTAGATGACAATCAAGTACTCCCTCTGTCCCAATTTATGTGGCACTTTTCGTTATTCGAGAGTCAAACAATTCAAGTTTGACCGAGAATTTGCGCATGGAATCTTCAATTTTTTTGAAATGAAATTTATATATTTGTAAACTACGTAAAAATTATTATAAGTCACAATAATTGATAATTCAAAATACTTAAAAGATCTATGAAAAATTTACGGTCAAAGATAGACTTGTTTGAATCTCCAAATCTGAAAAGTGCCACATAAAATGGGACGGAGGGAGTAATATTTTAATCAACTTTATTTAAAGTTAGGAAACGTACCATCTTCCTCATTATTATTCCAACGCTCTTCGCACCCTCGGTATACACGAGCCACTCTTAACACTGCTTCTAGCTTTCTTGACATTGTTCAGACAAAGCCTTGAATTCATCTATGTTTCAATATCAAGACAACTCCTCAAAGACACTTGAAAAAAGTCAAGTTCCACATATCTTTAAATTCTGAGCTTTTTTAGCCAGATTGGCCCTTCTCTTAAAAGTGGTCGCAATGACCATATTGTACTTTCTCTTTCAAGTACACATAATTTGAAAATAAGGTGAGTAGCGTTATGTGATTAATAAGTATACTAATTAATATTAAACTTAACTAAAAAAATATATATCTAATTACGTACTTAAACTCATTAAACATGACATGACATATCCTCTATGAAATCTTGTTCCAAGAGTGATAAGACTCCATAAAACGCCTCTTAACACTCTCTTGTAGATCCCTAGTAGCATCCTTTGAGGGATGCCACTTGAAAAAACACATAATAAACGTGTCAATTCACTCTCTTTAAATTTCTATTCCTCAATCTGTTGAGCATGAGTCATCAACTTTGAAAAGTCCATCCCATTGATCAACATGGAGGTTCTACACTCCTTTAGAACCATTTCCGAGACATCGGAAATGAAATTTCTCATTGGAGCCCTTGAGACAGCACCATTGCCGGAACATATTTTGAAAGTTGAGTAAACTTCAAGAAATATTCATTCACACTCAAACTACCTTATCTTAAGTTGATGAATTCTTTGACCTTTGCCTCTCTCATCTCGAGAGGGAAGAATTGATCTAGAAAATGACCTTTAAATTTGTCCCAATCCAAAGGACCTCCATCAATAGCCCTTTCTTCCTTCCACTGATTGAACCAAATCTGGGCAACACCTTTCAATTGATAAGCAACCAAGTCCACACTTTCAACTAGAGTGACACTCATAATCTTGATAATCTTTTGAATACCCTCAACAAACTCTTGCGGATACTCATCCACCTTTGAACCATAGAATTAGAAAGGATTCATCCGAGTGAAGTCTCGGACCCTAGTTGTCGTTGTACCCACATTTGGATTCATGGGAGCTACAACATCATGGTTGCTTGAGCAGTCATGGCTTAAGCCAACACTTAAAAAACAACTCTAAATTTTGCATGAGTGACCTTCTAGCCAAATGATCAACCAGAGCTTGTGGTGCTACAGGTTCCACATTCATATTCCTTCTCACAAAAGCTCTTCTTGAAGGCATAGTTTGGAAAATGCATAGAACATGAGTGATGAAGGAGTATTTATGGGATAATCTTCCTCCAACAAGGCTTATCGGGTATTTAACAAAAAGACATTGTGCATTAGAGAATGTGTTATGTGTTTTTGATGAATTTAGAGAAATTGAGAATCTGCAGAGAAATGAGGATTCTGAGATTGAAGAGTTGTTTCAAATTTAGAGAGATAGTCTGTTTAATGAATTTGATAAAAAAAAAAACCTACTTAAGAAGCTAGCAATTCTGAAGAAGCTGATGAAGATGATAAGCCTAATGAGGGACTTGGTGTATTGGACAATGCTGAACAAGATAACAATGCTAAACATGATAATGCAGATCCAGAAGGTGAAGTTGAGGAAGTTGATCAACCTCAGCTGGAACGAAATACATGATGGATGCATAAATCATTCCATCCATTAGATATATGATTTCTACAATGGACTCTGTAATGCACAACAGATCCAAAACAAAAAAACTGGTTGCATTTTCAGCATTCATATCATCTATAAAGCCCGAAAACATCATGGAAGCATTAAAAGATGTTGATTGGGTAAACTATATGCAAGAAGATCTGCATCACGAAAGTAGCAAGGTATATCACTTGGTTCCTGACCAGCTGACAAAACTATCATAGGGACCAGGTAGGTATACCGAAACAAACTTGATGAGCATGGTGTTATCATAAGGAACAAAACTAGACTAGTGTCTCAAGGGTATAATCAAGAAGAAGTCATTGACTATGATGAGACGTTTTCCCTTGTGGCAAGGATGGAGGCCATCAGGATACTCATTGCTTTTGCAGCTTTCATGGGCTTCAAGCTGTATCAGATAGATGTGAAAAGTTGTCTTTTTGAATTAGTACCTGAAGGAGGAGGTCTATGTGAATAAACCACTAGAATTTGAAGATTTTAATAATCCAGATCATGTACTTAAGCTGGACAAAGCTCTCTATGGACTGAAACAAGTTCCAAGAGCATGATACGAAAGGCTTTCCAAGTTCCTTCCAGAGAATGGGTTCAACAGGGGAAGAATCAATGATACTCTATTTATGAAATTACAAGGAAAGAAATTACTGATTATTCAAGTATATCTCGATGATATTATATTTGGAGAAACCTCTAAGGTGTTGTGTGAAGAGTTTGCTGCACTCATGGGCAGTGAGTTTGAAATGAGCAAGATGGGAGAATCGAGTTTCTTCTTGGGGTTGTAGATCAAGAAAACATCTAATAAAACCTCCATTTTCCAAGAAAAATACACCAAAGAGCTACTGAAAAAATTCCAGAGATGGATGCCAAGCCCATGATACACCTACGGGGGACCAACTCAAAGCTGGATGCTAACGGACCTGGTCCAAGTGTGACGAAATCATGTATAGAGGAATCATTGGATCCTTACTGTATCTCATTTCTATTAGACCTAACATTGTGTTCATTGTTGGGATGTGTGCAAGATTCCAAGATTTTCCTAAGGAATCATACTTGAAAACTGCTAAGAGGATTTTGAGATATTTGAAGAAGACATGGGACCCAATTCTATTCTATTCATCAAGAGACTCTTTTGATATGGTTGGATATGGTGATGCTAATTATGAAGGGTATCAAGTTGATAGAAAGAGAACCTCATAAACTACTCATTTTCTTGGGTCATCTCTCATTTCCTCGGGAACTAAAAAGTAAAATTTGGTTTCTCTTTCAACAATTGAGGCAGAATATGTAGCAGTTGTAGCTTGTTGTACTCAAATCATATGGATCAAATAACAACTTAAGGATTTTGGAATGGTCACTCCAACTATCCCTCTTATTGGTGACAACACAAGTGCTCTCAATATGGCTAAGAACCCAGTCCATCACAAAAGAACTAAGCTTATTGATGTAAGGCATCACATTTTGAAGGATAATGTTGACAGGGGAAATATCAACATGCAATTCTGCAAGATTGAAGATCAGATTGCTGACATTTTCACTAAAGCTCTGAGTGGGGACATGTTTGAGAAACATAAATTGAAAGTGGGGATGCTAAAACTTGACTGAGTGGATCCTACTTGAAGCAATCAAACCCATTATGACTATGCAAAGGGTGCAGGTATCCTTGTTTTCAGTTATGTTTGTTTAACTAAATTTAGTTCTATACCTCTTGTATGTATACACACATAATGGAAGGGCTAAAGGAAAAGGAAGTTCAGGAAAGATCTGGGCAATTACATTTACACTATAAAGAGGGACCTGGTCCTTTCTTGAAGGTTAACATTCTTAACACTACATTTCTAATTTTGCATATGAAGCAATGAAATTGCCACATGTTAAACATCCTAGATTCTGACCGTTGTCTCACCCGTTTGAATACCAAAGGTCATTACATTTCTAGGGACCTGATGCACAATTTAACTTCCATTTATACCCCCTCTTTCTTAGTCCTTTCAGAAAAATTCAAATTTTCTTCCAAAGTCAGAAAGTGTCAAAATGATCATTTTCTTTTCTTTTCTTTTTAAAAAAACTTCATAAAAAATGTCTAAGACTTTTGTTCTTACTGTCGAAATAAAGAAGATCGTTGATGGAGTTGACCCAAAAATGTTTGCCACTCCTCTGGAATAAGTCACTCCCCTAAGCCCAACTTCGACTATCTCTCTAGTTGAAAGAAATGATTCTTCTACTCCTACTTTAACCAATCCTCTGGTTTAAGAACTCCCAAATCCAACCACTGAGGTTCTAGTTTCACCTGGTGGTGAACCATCTTAAAAAACGACCTCCCCTGTACTTTTCTGTACTTTAGATCTCAATGAGTCCTAAAACGCATCCCCTAAAGGATCCATACATACTAAGGCTACGTTTGAGAAAGAGGTTTTTGCTACTGGTGAGTCTCAACCTGTCTGATGCTTCCTACCCTCTTTGAACAAAATTTTGACGAAGAAATGCCTGAAGGTAAATGTACAAAGTCAAATATTCTTGTTGCAAGTGATGAATGCGTGGTTAATTGTCTTACTGAAATGAGGGAATATAACATATCATCACTTTTGAGGGAGGAACCCTAGTTTTTGGGTAAGTCTAACTCTCCTCTTGTGGGTTCCCCACCAAAATTTGATCAAACCCTATTGTTGGTTTGACTGCTACTGAGGGTGAGGAAAAAGAGGAGGAAGACGACCAAAATGACCAACCATGAATAAAGCTAGTACAAAAAATGCAAGGTTCAACCCCTGGAGTTCAAGCAATAAAAGGATATGGTTCTTCTAATGTCCCTGCGAAGAGTGATGATGGTGACGACAACCAACCTCTGCGTTAGAAAGTTCAAAACAAAATTGTTGCAATCTCTATAAGAATGGAGAAGGTGACTGAGGATCAAAGGATAAAACCAAGGCCCTATCGTACGTGGGGAACTTCTCAGAAACTGATGGGAGATGCAATAAAATTGAGCAAAACCAGAACTGAGGAGAATGAGAGAAGAAGGAAAAACTTTGTTGTGAATGAGGACCAAGTTGCTGATGTAGAGCTAGTTGATGATTCTAAAGATAAGAAAGATAGTGAAATAGTGTCTATAGACGTTGTTGCTGCGGTTGAGAGAAGGATAATGTAAGTTTGAGTAAAAAGACCTCCAAAAAACCATGGACAATGAAAATAATACTTTAAAGAAGTTTACTGCTACTAAAAGGCAAAAGAAATAACAAAAAAGAAGAGAGAAGAATCCTCTCCTAAGCCAGTTAATGCATCAGATCCTGTGTTTGACAAGGGACCTGGTTCAATAGGGAAGAATAAGAAGGTTGATAAGTTGTTTTCACAGGAAGAGAGGGTTGAGATCGTGAGATCTCATAAAGTGTTAAGTGGAAGAGTGTTCGATATGGAAATAAATACCAAACCAGGGATGGGAAGTCTGGTTGATGCAGTGGAAATTCAAAGTTGAACACACTTTTTCACTGACCATGTACCAATTGTGCACAAATATGAAGTGAGGGAATTCTACTACATGATGAAGCTAAATGAGGATGGGAGTTTGAATGCTCAGATAGGGGATATATAATTCCATGTCAGTGACAAAATTTTGGGAGAAATTCTACGGTGCCTTTTGAGGGGATAAACACAGTCGTTGTCAAGTCACCGTCGAAGGACTTTGTAGTTCAGATCAACAAACGTCCAAATCAAATTTGTGGTGGTATCCCGAAGAAGTACCTTAAAGATGAATATCAACTATTATTTGAATTTTTTAACAAAGAGCTAGTGCTCGGATCTGAAAAAAGAGCACATTTGACTCTACTGCGTAGCTGTTCCTCATTGAGGCCTTGCATACATTGGAGTTGATCAACTTACCCGCAATCATGCTTGAGCATATGCATAAGATGATGTCTGTGAAGGATGAAAAACATGGTTTGAGGTATGAGTACTTGCTGACTTGTGTGTTTAGGCATTTTGGAATCCCTCTTGGACATGGAGTAAAAGAAATAGGAAAGCAAACTATCTCTATGGACACTCTCATTTAATGTGAATGTATCTAAGGAAGGTCGGGAAAAAGAGCAAGGTATCTAAACTGCTGAGAAAATAGTATTAAGAGGAAGGAAAGAATGCTCGTTTGAAGATTCAGTTGCAGGTGGCAATATATCAGAGGGACCTGGTGCAACAGAACTAGCTTGTTTGAAAGTTGAGAACAAAGGCTTAGTAGACAAGAATGTTGAACTTCAAGAAAGTCTTCTCAGGCACCAAGAAGAAGCAGATGCTTGCTTATCCCTTGTCCTCAAATCCCTCACCTCCAAGCCTCCCTCATCCTAATCTACTTTTCTAGCTTCCCATCCTTGTATTTTTTTGCTCAGTGGGTAATGTGTTCTCATGTGAAATGAGATATGCACTGTTTTGAATGCTTTCCTTATGTTTGTAATGAAATATGACCATGTTTCCACTAACTTGTCTCATTACTTTGTGCATTTTATCTTATGCTCAGTGTTGCCCAAGTGGCCATGAATTTGTTTGAACTACATTACTGTTCACTTAGTTTAGTGCTTTAACTCTTTTTATGATGTCAAAAGAGGGAAAATTATCAATGTAGGTATTGGAGATCACATGGGATTCACTGAAAATCAACAAGGGGACCTTGTTGTTTGTTGATAAGGAGAACAGGTGAAAGGGGCAGGAGCAAGGTGATAGGGGGAAGAAAGCTGAAAATAAGTTTGTCATCATAAAAAAGGGAGAAAATGTTATTTTGAGATGATTTCAAAGTTTTGATGATTCAACAAACTTTGGGATCTAATGAGGGAATAAATCCTAGGAGTGACTGAGTGTTATGTATATGAAAACAACAAATGTCAAAAGCCTACAACTGCAACTCTGCAGCACCTGTTGTGATTGGTGTGCATCCTCTATAGTGCAAGACTTCCAGCCAATGGTATTGTCTCAAGGTTTGTGTCCGATTCATAAAGTCACACAAATCAAGTTTTTACAAATCAGAATTTTGAATGCAAAAGCCATTTTTCTCTCAAAGAAATATTACTCGAGGAACAACAAGGGACCTGATAAAGTTATCATTGTTCATAACTGTTAGGGTTTATATTTCAATGCTCGTTCATGTAAGATCGATCCCTAAGCTATAAAAGAATTAGATGAGTGTCAAGTTCTTGATTATGATTCTGAAGTTAGCTAGAGTTATCTATGTTAGGATAGTGAAGTCTATATCAACTAGATGTAGTAGGCAACAAAGGTATTTCTTAGTCTCGTTGGGTAACAGATTTTCTACTGTAAAGGGGAAGGAATCAATGGGTTAATTCCTAGATTACCAGAGTGTAATCTGAATCTTTACTCCGTTTTGAGTGAAATGAAGTTGAGTTGAAAATCCTGTGAAGACAGATCGTGGTTTTCTCCTCCCTTGAGCAAGGGGGTTTCCACGTAAAAAAATCTCGTTTGTTTTACTTTGAAATATTTATTTTCCGCATTTTTAATATGTCAAGGGACCTGATCCATTGACTCTGAGTGGACACATACATTCTAACAATATATGTATTATGTACATGCATATTTATATTTCGCTTATCTCATAGGTATAATATATTAAGTAATGTGCTCTTTAACTATGCTTTAGTTAACACATACTAAATCTTAGCTTTGCTGATGTTACGAGGGAGAGGGAGTAGTACGTAGAAAGAGACATAAATTTGATCTTCATATAATGTGCAATTTTTAGTCAACTACAAGGTTTCCACCTAACTAATTGTTATACTTTTAATTTACTAGCCGTAACTTAAACGCTCTATTTTTTTATTCATATTTTATATATGTAAAGCCTATTGGTGATTATCATAATGACTTGAACTTAATTTTTAATGAATTTTTGTAGAGCTTGGAAGGTGCTCTCTTACAAGTTATTGTTTATTATTGTTAATCTCTAGTTGCTTATCTTCTTCTCGATGAATATAATTGAAGGGACTAATTACTAATTAATGAGTAGTAATTAGTGATGTTGTGGTCCACCATGCTTTGTAGTTGGCCGTTGTTAGTCGATCCTAATTAATTAAACTTTGTCGTAGTGTGTCATTAGTATTATTATTGTAGATGATGCAAAGCTATATATTTTATTATATTATATCTAACTTATACCTTGTTCAATGAACTTAATTATCAAGCGCTTAGATGTGAAAAACATACTTCACCTACGCTAACATATTCCGTAATCAATTACTAATTGAGAATTCATGTCCCAATAGGCCAATATAAAGCGCCATAATTTAGAGCCTGTCTGGATTGAATTAAAAGTTGACCAAATCTACTTTAAGTTATTTTTAACTTTTAGAAGTGTTTAGCAAAATTTTAAAATAACTTAAAATAATTTTAAAATGACTTAATATAAGTTAAAAGTAGGACTCTCCCAATTATTAATTTTTGACTTAAAAGTTATTTAAAATTGACTTTAACAAATTACTTTTCAAAAACTATTTTTAATTTTTTTTAATTCAATTCAAACGGACTTTTAATCTAAAGTTTTTATATGATTCTAGGTAAAAGAGCAAATTTATTTACACTTGGTTCAAGATTTTGCTTTAAACAAGGAGATTTGATGATTATAATTTGCAATAGCCCTAGATTTCCTATTACCAATTCCCATAATTTTGGATAGATTTGCATAAGCTAGACTCAATATCGAGAAAAACCATAGTATATTAGTTAATCACTTCAAGAAGATGTAAACGTTTAGGTATTGATAAATGACCAGAAAATTTGATCAGAAATTTAGAAAAACTATATATTTTTTTATTTTAAAATAAACTGATCTTTTTTTCATTTTTTAGTTAAAATGTATTAAAGTTAAAAGGGTAAAAATATTTTAAAAAGTAAAATACCATTCTGGTCAAATTCTGAACAAAAGGTTTTTCCATTTTATATCTTGTTTATTCAAATTAATTATGCAAAGTGCAAAATTTTTAGTTGAAATTATTAGTATTATTTATTTATTAACTATAAAGAGGGAAGAAAACTAGCACAAGTTTCAAGTAGATGGAGAAATCATTTTTGATATCCCAAAGAAGTCAATTGGTGTTTGAATTCATGAATATAGAAAGCTATCCACTATATATATTTGAATGCAATTAGGACAATTTTGTATATTATGCATTGAAAAGAACTGTTGGAAACATGTGGTAGCACATTAAGTATAATAGTTGGGAGGTGGCAAAAAATAATTAAATCTTCATGATTGATAGGTCTGACAACTTTAGGGATTCTTAGATCTCTTTATGTAGGGTAATACTAACACTTTTATATTATTATTATTATTATTATTATTATTATTATTATTATTATTATTATTATTATTATTATTATTATTATTATTATTATTATATATATGAGAAGATTTCCTTATGTGCACTAGCAGAGGAAGAGGAAATAACAAACAACTCCAACTGCAACAAACTCTAATTAATACTGATTCCGTCTCTTAGATAAACATCTTACTAAAAAAAATTGTTTCATATTATTTATTTACTTATTAANNAGGTAGAATTAATTTATTTTTTTCATTTTACCCCAACAATTAATATGATCTTTGAAAATTTAAATAAATTTGAAGATCGAAGAATTTCTTTCTTCAAAATATTAATTAATATAAAGGGTACAAAATAATAATATTAATTAATTTATGAATGATTTTT
>NW_006238948.1:629590-663893 GCF_000226075.1 Solanum tuberosum | reverse complement strand
TATATATATATATATATATATGCGCTTTCATACACAACTGGACAAAGAGACTTTGGCAAACACAAAGAAAATGGTAATCCACGTGTGAAGATACTATCATTGCTCTAACACCTTGTCTCCAATTCCTTGCAAAAATAATATCATCAGTCTTAAAGAACCAACATCCATAGTGCTCTAAAGATCTAACTTGGATATCACTACACTCAACTTAATAAATATTTTATTCTTAATTATTTAAAATATAATTATTAAGTATATTTAAGTTTACATCTAAATTTTAATTATTAAGTGTGTTCATTACCCAAAAGTTATTATTCTTTGTTTTGTAACTCAAATTATTTAAATCATCTTTCATACAAATGATCTCTTAAACATACTTTTGAGCAATATTGGTCCACTATTTTGCTAAAGAAAGTTTTATTTTCATATATTTAATAACCTTTACCTACTAAATTCAACAGAAAATTGAAAAAAATAAATAGAACCTATTTTTTTAAAATTTAAATATATTCATTACTAAGAGGGAGAAGTATATGTTGAAGGATGCTAACATAGTAGTTACGGCGGTATAAACAACAACCTTTGAGGACTTCTACGTAAAATTAGAGGACAAAGGTGAGGGTAAGAGGTTATACAGGCTAGCCAAGGCTAGAGAGAGAAGGACTAAAACTTTGATCCAAGTGAAATGTATCAAAGATGAGGCCGAGAAAAAATTGGTGGAGTAGGTACTTATTAGAAGGATATGACAATCATATTTCTATAAACTCTTGAACGAAGAGGTGGACAAAGACATCGTGCTAGAAAATTTGGAGCACTTAGAGAGTTGTCACAATTATAATAGTTTTAGGCATATAAATATTGAGGAGGTTAAGTGCGCTATCCGTAGGATGCGTAGAGGTATAGCGAATGAGGTTTCAATGGATTTTTGAAAGAGGACAAAAACACTAGGTATGGAGTTGATAACATAATTGCTTAATGCCATTTTAAAGATGCTAAGATGCTCAAACCGTAGAGATGGCGTACTATGATTTCATTGTACAAAAATAATGGTGACATTGATAAGAATTGAAATAATTACAGGGGTATCAAGTTGCTAAGATACACTGTGAAGGTTTAGGAGAGAGTGGTATAGTTGAGCTTAGTAGGATTATGACTATTTCTAAGAACCAATTCGAATCTATGCTAGGATGCTCGACTACAAAAGCCATTCATCTCGTAAGGAGACTGTTATAGGAGTATAGGGAGGGGGATAAGAAGTTATATATGGTATTCATGGACCAAAAAAAGCTTATGACAAAGTTTCTAGAGAAGTTATATAGAGGTGATTGGATGATAAGGTGTACATGTGGTGTACACTAAGTTCATTAAGAAAAAGCACGACATAACAAATATCTTAGTAAGAATAATGGGAGCAGATCTGGAACACTTTCCTGTATTGTTGTAGTTGCATCATAGATCAACCCTTAGCTCATTTTTTTTTGGCTTGGTGATGGATGTTTTGACACATAAAATTCAAAGTGACTTGCCATGGTGTATGCTATTTGCAGATGACAATTGTTTGATTGACGTGACTCAAGAAAGGTTAATGCTAAGTTGGAGGCTGGAAGACATATCTTTGAATAGTAAGGGTTTAGGTTGAGCAGAACCAAGAACGAATCCTTGGAGTACAAGTTTAGCGCGGTGATACATGAGGTTGATGTGAAAGTGAGACTTGATACATATGCTATCTAAAAGAGAGGTAGTTTGAAGTATCTTGGGTCTATTATGCAGAGAGATGGAGAGACAGACGAGGATGTCAGTCACTATATTGGTGAATGATGGTTGCAATTGATGCTCACATCTAGAAGCGTGTGTGATAAGAACATGTTAGCTAATATTAAAGGAAAGTTTTGCAGAGTGGCGGTAAGACCAACTATATAATATAAGACAGAGTGTTGGCGAGTCAAGAGCTCCACATTCAGAAGATGATGATGGTGGTGATGAGAAGGTTGAATTGGATGTGTGGATTTACTAGGATATATAAGATTAAAAATTAAGATTCCTAGATAAGGTACATAGGATTAAATTCAATGGAAGATATGGTGTGGGAAACGAGGTCGAGATGATTCAGGTTGTGATAAGGAGATGCAAGAATGCTCTAGTACATAAGTGTGAAAGGTTGGGTATGGATGTATTCAAGAGAGGTAGATCAATGAAGTAGTGGGGAGAGGTGATTAGATAGAACATGATCCATTGTAGATTATCGAGGACATGGCGTTAGATAGGAAGACGTGGAGGACATGAATTAGGAAAGAAGTTAGTATGTAGGAGTGTATCCATGCTATTAGGTAGGACTGCAGCCAAGCTAGTAGGTAAGGTTCATTGTCCTGGTGCGCTTACTAGTAGTCATAGTGTTATGATAATAATGTCTTGTTCTTCGAGTTTGTTGAGTGTTTCGTATAGTTCGATTGTAGTATTATTTGGTTGTTGTACTGTTTTTCTACTATTTGTTGCTTTGTTAATGATAAAAAGTCAAGTTCAACATTTAAGTTTTGATGATTAACAAAGTACAGGAAGGGACCAGGTTCCGGTGATGGAAGCAAAGATAAGGAACCACTTTCACACATTTCAAAAAGTCAAAGGAAAAGGTGTTGATTTATAGTTAGAATTCGTGTGGGATTCTATAAAAGGAGATATTCGATATATCGATTTTTTTTCCTTGTAGACACAATTAGGATTTTCAATGCATAAAGGAAATCAACTATAAAAGAGTAGTTTCACGATGGAAAGAGAAGCTTTTATAAATAACGAGTCTCGGAGAATTTAGCTTGGGGAAAGAAATGACAAAACGCATTTAAAGAATAGAAAAAATAACTTGAATTAGGTTTTCTTTCTGAACTAGTTTGTTGTTAGTTTGTGTTGTAGTTATTATTGAGTTGTAATAATTCTGAGTTTGAAGTGGTTTGTGAGAATTATAACAAGAAGTTAGTGTCACTTCTTCGAGAGTAAAGATAATAGTTTGAGTTAAGTATTGTAGTTGAGGTACTAGAGTTAGTCCCTTATGAGGTTCTGTCAGGTTATTGTTTGTAGGTTTTATCGTTATTATGCCTTGTGTGTGCCTTCTACCCTTTTGGTGGACTCGTTAGGTTTAGATAACTTTATCGCTTCCATTATTTACTAGTTGCTTTACTTCCATGCATGTCAAGTTAAGGCTTTTCTTTCACTATGTTACTTGTGATAATCGCTTGTTATTTTGTTATTGCAATCGCACGCTTAATCGCCAATGATATCTATTGCATACCTGTTGTTTTGGTACTCATAGTACACTCTACATCTATTTTCATGATGCAAATCGAAGTGTTAGTCAGTTGCATTGATTTTCATGCCGTTGTAGCTGATATTTTGAAGATCGAGGGTGAGCTTATTGGCACTTATGGTTGACTCATCTCGTTCTGTACAATTTTGGCTAGTCTTTTGTATTTCGAGACAACTTATATATGTATCGTACATGTCTAGTCTTTATTCTCCTTTGGTAGTAGTTTTGCTCTAGCATACACCATGTTTTAGGGTTTGATATCTTATTTTGTTCTTGTTCGAGGGTTGTATATATATATATTTTGTTTTTCTTCTATTTCCACTGATCCTATCTTAATTGTGTATCATTATGTTTCCTTTTATCTCTTACGCTCCCTAGGCCTATTATCACCAGTTCTAGGATATTGGTTGGCTTACCTACTAGTGGGAAATAGTTGGTGCAATCATGGCCCCAATTTTGGGCTGTGACAGTGAGTGTAGGAGCGTTAGGTCCAGCGGTGTTATTTGTGCAACACTTATATCTAGTAGAGTCATGTGGATCAGAGTAGAGACGTCTGTATTGTAACACCTCGGAATCTAGTAGGCTAAACTAGGGCTAAGTGAGAGGGCTACAACCAAGGAAGAGGGCTAGGGCAGCCCAATCTTCCCTAGACACTGCCCACCTTCATGGCCAGTGGTGAGGACCACGACTCGTGGTGAGGCTTGTGGTGGGCTAGGCAGTGGCTAGGTGAAATCTACCCAAAACAGCCCCCGCCACACGAGCCACTTCACGACTCATGAAGGCTATCACTGGCTGTGGGAAGGCTCGTGGTAGTGACTTAGTTTTGAGAGGTTAGGGGAGTGGTGGCCAAGTCATTGTTTTGTGACCACGATGGAGACCACGACTCATGGTAGGGACCACGACTCGTGGAGCCCCTCGTGAAGACGGGCAGTGCACTGTTAAGTGGAGGGTTAAATGGGTCTTTCCGAAATTAATTAGATTAAAGCTAGGTCATTTTGCCTAAGCCTAGGACCCCTATATAAGTGATGTTAACCCTTTAAACTCACCCATTCAAGTCATTATTTCCAAAACCCAAAAGAAATTCAAAGTTCTTCTCTCAAATATTTCTCTCTCTAGAACTTGAAAAAGAAGAAAGAGTTCAAGCTAAGATCGAGGTCAAGTATCCAATCCTTAAGAATTTGTGGTCTTTGTAATCAAGGTATGATAGATTTTTCATCCATGGATCCCTTCCATCCATGGAGTCCCTAAGTTTTTCCCAATTAAGAAGATGAAATCCCCAATTTGAGTTTAGGTTTCTTCCAATGCTGTGGGTATTGATGAATGTTGATCCAATTGAGTGAATTATGATTGTTTATGCTTGAATGGATTAGAATCAATGATTTTAGGATGAAATTGCATGTACCCATGCCTAACCCATGTCTAGAAAGATGAAATTGATGTAAATGAGTTTTATACCATGAAAGGAGAATTTGTGGGTTTAGATGTATTCAATCTAGGAATGATGAGATACATTATAATTGAAGCTTATATGATGAATCATGATTAGTAGTGCTTGAGATTGAGGCTATATAATGAAGTATGATTATAATTGCTTGAGAGTGAAGCATATATGAGAAATTATGGTTAGACTTATCTTGAGATGTAGGTATATATGATGATTATGAGATGTATTGCTTTGAGAGTAAAGCATGTATGATGAATTATGATTATTAGGGCTTTGAGAGTAAAAGCTTATATGATAATGGTAGATTATTAGATAGAATTGTTGTGGAAGGACTTGATCCACATGATCTACCTTATGAATGTATGCATATATGAATGATTCAAGGTTGAAAGGATTTCTCACCTAAAATTAATCAAACCATTTATGAACTATGGTAGATATGATTTATCTTGGATTAGCATAATAAGATGCTTATCCATGGTAGCTTGAAGTAGTGATATGAGATCTCTTCATGATAGCTTGACTTGGTAAGACAAGACCATTTCATGGATAGCTTGAGTTAGTAGATCTCATGGATAGCTTGGATTGAGCAATAGTACCCATCCAATGGTTAGCTTGAACTAAGCACAATAAGGTGCTTTTCATGATAGCTTGTCTTGGTAAGGCCATACCATTTAATGGTAGCTTGGATTGAGAAATAGTACCCTTCCTTGGATAGCTTGAACTAGCATGATGAGCTGCTTACATGGTAGCTTGTCTTGGCAAGGCCATGCCAATTCATGATAGCTTGGATTGAGCAATAGTACCCTTCCTTGGATAGCTGGGACTTGCATGATAAGGTTCTTTCCATGATAGCTTGGTCTAGCATAATGAGATGCTTTTCCTTGGTAGCATTGAATCGGTAAATAGTAACCATTAATGGATAATGAATAGCTTGGATTAGTAAAGTAGTCCTCTTCCATGGATAGTAGAAATAACTAAGGAGGGACTAGTCCCCAATCAATGTAGCATAGTTATGTTGAAACAAGGTTACTTCAAGGAAGTATCGTAAGTATGTTTTAATATGAGATTTGCTTGTATGATGAATGATTAGGTTGGATTGTTGCTAGAGTTGCCTTCCTTGATATGTATGACTAGTGGTGATGACCCAAGTCTTGACTAAGGATAAGTTGAGGTTAATTCAAGAAGTGTTCCTCTTATATTATGATGATTTATGTGCATTCATTATGCTTATGACTTATGTTGTTATCTCTTATGCTTATGTTGATGTTTATGCAAGCTATCATATTTAGTACATGTTTGTACTAACGCATACTCTTGACTACATTTCTTATTCAAGTGTAGGGTCCGGCGATATCGACTCTCATCTCCGTGGCTATGATTATAGTAGAAGCAAGGATCGAAGATTGGTGAGTCCTCATATCATTCGAGGATTTGACCACCACTTCTCTTATGTTCTTTCATTTTATGTTTTGAACTATTGTATGGGCTGTGTCCCAAGAATATTGATGTTTTAGATGGTTTGAGACAAAGTGTATTAGACTTCCACTTCATTTATAAAAGACTTTGATGTTATTGAAAATGGTTTAAATTTCCGCTCATTTCTATTATCTTATATTATGAAAGCTAAGTGGCTTATATGAGGCCTCTCGGGGTCTTGTATGCCATGTTACGTCTAGGGTGTACCCCTGAGTCGTGACATGTATCCTATCTTTGGGAGGTTATAAACCATCTTTTAGGAAGATTCTTTGTTTTGATTATGCATTATGTGTCCATAGTTTAGTTGGTTTATGGAATTCTCCTTTGTTTCTTTCTTTTGCAGATGGTGCGTACGAGTGGTGCCTTAGCCGGGGAGGATGCCCTTGGGTTTAGTAGATAGAGCCCAACTAGGGATCATGCTAAAGGTTGACCTGAGGTCGTGCACAAGTGACAACAAAGATCAGGATCATGGTAGAGATGTTACTATCTATCCATCTATAGAGCATTAGTATGTGCCTATTCCTCATCAACTAATGTTGCCGAGACCAGCCTTTCCACTACTAGAGCTTGCAGTTGAGTTGGGACTTCATAAGTCCATCTCTAAGCTATTAGAGGTTTTTAGAGGCACCTTCATCATTTGTTGCTGCTTAGCCTGCTGTAGTGAAGGCAACCATGTCTGTAAAGGAGCAAATGTTAGGCCAGTTCTTGAGGTTGGCTTTTTTTAGCAATGTGTGTTGTAATAATCCTCTAGGTTATTTTTCTCTATTTTTTTTTAGTATTTTTGGTGTTTATAGCCATTCTAGAAAGACCCCAAGTCATTTATGACTTGCTGGGACTGGCATTTTGGTCATGTAGTCATTGTTTGGTTTTTATGTGAGTTTCCATGTTTTGGAGATTTTGAAGTTTGAACGGTTGACTTCGATCAATACTTCAGGTAAATGACCTCAAAATGCAATTCTAATAGTTTTATTAGCTTTGTAACGTCGAGTTTGTTCTTGATGGAACTTTGGTTATGGTCCCAAGGCTTCTAGACTAATTTTGAGAAACCTTTTGGCTTATGAAAAAATGAAGCTTTGGGTATGGGTCCCACTTTATGTCGAGATGATCTCCAATGGAAGTTTTGACACCTCTGTTGAATTCGGAGAGTCGAATTTGGTTGGGTAACATAGATTTTTACATGCACGTGTTTCTGAACCAATTATGAGCACTCGATCAAAGTACATTGGGACTTAGCCAAACTTGATTGGTGCCATGTGCTAATGTACCCGCTTTTGCGGCCCTGGACTGATTTAGCACTAGTCATTTTAGCGGCTGATGAGTCCAAGATTTGGACTCATTTAGGGCTTTATTTATATAGATTTAGTGTCCTCAAATGTTTATTTTGTGCCAATAATTGATGTAAAACCCTTGATTCCCAGGTATATGGATTGAGGAACAAAGCATGGATGTTAATTTGCAAAAAGGAACAAAGCGAGCTGAAAGAATGATGAAAGGCAAGCATGGTGATCACCAAGTCCACTTGGCGAGTCTCCGAATGGCTACTTGACCGCCTAAAGTTCCAGTGTACCAAGCCCTGAAGGAAAGAACCAAGTTAGCGAGAGAAAGGAGCAGTCGGCGGATCGCCGAGTGGGTCCATGATGCAGTTGGATCTCCCAAAGTTACAGAGCTTGAGGATGCTGAATGCCAAGGCAGAAGGGCGATGTAAATGACCAAATGGTGGCTTGTCGAGTGGTTCGGCTAGCCTGACTTGCTTCACTGAGTGACTCTTCGCAACACATTTTTGGCGACTATAAATACATTTTTGAACATTTAGTTTAGTATCTTTGCTCATATATTTGCAGTCTATTATTGAGTTTTGAACTGGTGAGACAATTTTCTCTAGTTTTCCTAAGCTTTAAAGAATTGAAGTTTTTTCACTTTTGAGAAATTGGAAGTGGGTCTTTGAGATTCTTCGAATTGGAGCATTGTAAGGACGAATCTACACTTACCCAGTTTGATGGATAATCAATTTGGTAACTGTTTTTACCTTTTTATGATGTCTAGCTAAAACCCCAATTCTTGGGGTGTGATTATGTGATTATGGGCTGATTTAGTTTATGGGTATTGCTAATTGTTAGTCTAAATGCTATTTAGAAGTGAGTTCCATCAGTAATTGTTGTTTAATTTAAGAATTGTAGTTGCAAATGCAGTTCTACCTATATGTTTTTGGCTTGCTCGAGAGAGAGGTTTTAAAACTAAAATTATTGATTGATGGCCTATGGGTATTCAGTTGACCTGGGTTCAGCTCGAGAGAGTGAGTCCTAAACCCAATCCACACATTCAGCTCGAGAGAGTGAATGGAGTAAGGTGTAGGTTGTTCTTATTTTGTATGCTTGTCGATGTTCGAGAGAAATTGACTTGATTCGGGGTAAACAGTTCGCGAGAAAGTTTACCTCTTCTATAGTCTAGCTTACTCACTAATATTTACCTATTTTCTAATAGTTGCAATTACCCATTTGTCTATAATTTCTAATAGGTGCGATTACCCGTTTGTCTATATTAGCCTATACTAGAATCACATCCCAAGAACCCATCTCATTATTGTTATTTCGTATTGTTTGCCACTGTTTGTAGTTGATAATTCCAAACCAAAACCCCCCTTTTGACATTTGTGTCACCTCCTGATTTGAATGATGTCTTTATTCGATAACTTTTATTCCTATGACTGATTTGATCATGTTCATACTTCCCTATTGAATCTGAAACACGTACCGCTCCCTGTGGGATTTGACCCCAACTCATTTAGTTGGGTTTTGTACTGATTCACAACTATTGATGCTTAGAATTGGATGAAGTGACTTTGAAACGTCATTAATCAGCGGCCTTGCACCACTTTAGCATTGGGTGCTTTAGTGGACTACGAATTGCTTTAGTGGGGTTGGTCACTTGTGTGCTTGGTCACTTTTGTGACCACCTGGCTGCATTAGCGGTGGTCTCTTAAGCGGTCATTTATCCACTTAAGTTTTCATTTAACCGCTTTAGTGGTCCTCAGATGCAATTATATAAGTTTTAGCATCTTTGTTCACATAATTTCCTCCATTGACCGCCCTTGAGAGTATGATTTAATATGAAATCAGCATCACCGTTGGGTTTAGCTGGGATAGTGCTGTTGGACAATGATAGCCTTAAAGTTCATGCATTTAAGCCCATAAGTTCCTTTCGATTTCCTCCATTTTAATCCTTTGATTACAAATTCTTGAAATGTTGGTGCATCAATTGTTCATGGCGTTTAAAAGCTCAGATTGTGCTCATTTTAAGAGAACAAGTTCCTTGAGCTAGTTGGGACCCGTTGATGGTGTCAATTTTTATATTTCTTGCACATGTCCCACAATGCCATTTTTGGTGCATTTTAAATCTATTTTTATCATCACAATTTAGGTGTCTAAATGTTCGTATTAATGCTGGGATCATTAATTCAATAGCGTGTTATCATTCAGATGTGGCTCAGAAGGAAAACACTGATTTAGAGGTTTATAGTATACATTATCAACATCGATGTAGGCTATGGTTTACTATCCTTGGACATTGTTTGTTGATTTTTTTAGTATGCTAATTCGCTAAGTGTGGGGTGGATTTCTAACACGATTCCTTATTAGTTCCCTACTTGTAATGTTTTAGCCTTATTTTGGTTATATTGGGTAATTTTTATGATTTTTATGACTTTTTGTTATCTCATTTGTTCTTGTGAGTTGAATTTAGGCTAGAATGGCCTTACTGTTATTATTATGGAGCCTTAGCCTAGGTTTCACTAAAATTGCTTAAGATGTTGGTTTTCAGGGACCACATTCTTGTTTTGGGATTGGATTTAGGTTAGATGTGACCCTCTTGACTAGGTTGTGACATTTGAGTAGCCCTAATGGTATCTATGATTGGCTAGATATGGTGAGTAAATACCTAGAAACGTTCAAGAGCCCAGTTCTTTTTAGAATTATTGTTGACCCAAGGTGAGATTCCAGATGGGGATAGCAAGTGTTGTAGCTATACCATGTAAGAGTTTGGGGTAGGCTAGGGTTCTATACAAGTGATCTAATGTAAGATTCAGGGAGCTGCTAGGTGTTGTGTGGCCATTTTCATGTAAGATTAAGGGGTGGGGATGTCCTCTATGATGTAAGATTCCGAGTACTATTGAATTCTTATAACGCTTTTCGATATAAGATTTCGGAAAGGACTAGTTATTCCAACGTAAGATTCTGGGATATGTTAGGTTATATCAAGGCCTTTTGATATATTATTTTGGGAATGAGTAGTCGTTCTAGTTTAAATTTCCAGAGTGTGTTGGGTTTCGATAAGGCTTTCGTTGTAAGATTTCAGGAAGGGCTAGCTATTTGAGTAATATTTTGGGAGATTCTAGGTTTGAGGTAGCGATGTTCATTTCAAAATTGATCATTGTAGTGTACCCTCCTGGCTTATTGTGGTTTCTTCAGGTTATTATTTGTATGCTTTATCATTATTATGCCTTGTGTGTGACTTCTAGGGTTTCGGGGGTCCAATTATGTTTAGATAGCTTTATGGCTTCAATTATATAATATAGTAGTTTTACTTTGATGCATATCTTGTTAAGCCTTTACTTTCACCTTGTTACCTTTTGATACTTGCTTAATATCTTCTTACTTACTGTAATCGCAAGCTCGATCGACCTATGATGCCTTCTGAGTACCCATTGTTTTGGTACTCATACGACACTCTGCATCTATTTCTCATATGCAGATCTGAACACTATTCCTCCGCATTGATTCATAATTTCTATAATTGATATTTCAGAGATCAAGGGTGAGCTTATTGGCATTTGTGGTTGACTCATCTCCTTTTGAAAATTTTTGGCTAGTTTTTTATATTTCCAGACAACTTGTATTTTTTTTTGTATATGTCTAGTCTTTACTCTCCTTTTGTAGTAGCTTTGTATTTTGTCCTCATTCAAGGGTTGTACACACATACACTATATATATATATATATATATAAAATCTTCTATTTCCATTGATCTTAACTTAATTTTGTATTATTATGCTTTCTTCTATCTCCTTGGCTCCCTAGGCCCATTATCGTCCGTTCCGAGCTACAGGTTGGCTCACCTATATGTGAATATAGTTGGTGCCATCATGAACCTAGTTTTGGGTCGTGGTTGTTGTTATCAGATCCCTAGGTTTACCTATGTTGCTGGTGCAAAGCTAATGTCTAATAAGTCCTACAGATCAGTGCAAAGATGTTTGTATCTTATTTTCTGGAGGCTATAGGACATCTTTAGGAAGATTATTTCTTTTTATTTTGTATTATGTATCCTTAGTCCGATTAGTTTCTAGAATTATCAAATATTTCATTCTTTCGTAGGTGGTTTACACGAGAGGTACCGCAGCCAAGGATAATAATCCTGAGATGACAAATAGAGCCTTAGCTAGGGGTCAAGCTAGAGGTTGATCCTTCAATCGTGCACGAGTGGCAGTTCCAGTTCAGGATTAGGGTAAAGATATGAGTCCCGATCCAATTATTTAACCTCAATAGGTGACTATTCCTTAGTAGTCGACGGGGCCGAGACTAGGCCTAGTTCCACCTTAGCCTTCTATTATGTCGGAACTTTAGCAAACTATCTCTCAGCTATTAGTGGTTCTTAGAGGTACCTTGAGCACCTGTAGAAGCTCAAGCAATGGTACTGGATGCCTCCATCGTAGGAGAAGAGTGGAATATGTTAGGCATGTTCTTGAGGTAGACTCCTCTAAGGTTTTTTCAAGGGCTATTAAAAAGGATGCGTATGAGTTCTTAACCAATTTCCATGATAGATTGCATAGGCTAGAAATACTAGCCATGTAGTTTGATTAATTTTTTTCTTTGGTAGAATTTTCATATTATAATTGCTATTATTCGAGTATTTTGATTGCCTCATTCTAGGCGTTGTATGGTAGGCGTTATTGATCATCTTTTACTTCATTCAAGGTTTCAGAGCCTAGGCCATGTGGCACATACTTTCTTCGGGACGCTTTGACTCGAGTTTGTGTGATTAAGGATAGCTAAGGTCGTCTTAGAGCAGGCAAAAGACCTATGCCTATTATAGGCGTCATCCTTTGAGTTTTGGTATTGTCAATCTTGTTTTCCTCTGATGTTCCCCTCGAACGAGATGGTAAAATTTTAGAGGCGGGGTATATTGGGACTTTTGGGATTCTTTGAGCACTTGGAGATGTCGCTTATGAGTTGGACTTGCCACCTGCTTAATCGGTTGTTCATCTTGTTTTCCATATGCTTATGCTTTGCTGGTGTGTTCTGGAAAAGTCCCATGTGATACGGTATGTCTCAGTCTAGTTGGATGATCATTTAAACTTTCGGAAGAGCCCGTTGCTATTTACCTACGGATGTCAGATGGTTGCGCTCGAGAGATATTACTATAGATAAGGTTTTGTGGAGACATCGTCTTGTTGAGGAGGCTATCTATGAGACCGAGCATGACTTGCAAGCCAAGTATCCCGACCCTTTCGAGGCTTTAGGTAATTTTTGACTCCTTACTTTTGAGGAAGAAAGTCATATTAGTAGTGGTTTTGGTAATGACTCTCTAGATCATTTTATCTAGTTTTCAATATTATCAATATTTAGAGATTTCCAATAGAAAACCTAATTCTTTTATGACTTTCTGGGACTGACATTTCGATCACCTGATCGTTCGTTTGACTTTTATGTGAGTTTCCATGTTTTGTTGCTTTTGAAGTTTGAACGGTTGACTTCAGTCAAAATATTAGATAAACCCCCTAAGAATGCAATTTTGATGGTTTTACTAGCTTCATAACATTGAGTTTGATCTAGATGGACCTTTGGTTTTGGGTTCCAAGGCTTCCATATTCATTTTGTATCTACCTTATGTCTTATGGCTATAATGAATCCTTATGTGTGAGACCCATTTTTTAGACGATCTCCGATGGAAGTTTGACATCTCTATTGAATCTAGAGCGCCAAATTTTGTGAGGTATCATTGTTTGTTTGTGTGCACAGGTTTCCGAACTAATTCCAAGAACCTTATTAGAGCCAGTAAGGACTTAACTAATTTTGGGTTGTGTGATACTCTAGCGAAACTGCTTTAGGGGCCTTGCACCGTTTTAGCGATGACCGCTTAATTGGACTAGAGAGTGCTTTAGCGGGGTTGCGAAGCCTTGTTTTTGGTCACTATAGCGGCCACCTTGCCATTTTAGCGATGACCGCTTAAGCGGTCATTTCCAGTAGCTATATCCATTTTCAACATCTTTTATTCATATATTTTCCTCCATTGACCTCCCTTGAGAGCTCGATTTTAAGTTAAAATTAGTGTTATTCTCTTGTTTAGCTGGGATATTGCTTTGGGACCTGATAGGCTCGTAGTTCATGCGTTTAAGCCCATAAGTTTCCTTCAATTTTCTCCATTTTAATTCCCTTATTGTGAATTCTTGAAATGTTGGTGCATGATATGTTTTGTGGCATTTAATAGCTCGAATGACGGGCACAAGTTCCTTCAGTTGGTAGGGACCCATTGACAAAATCAATTTTGATATTCCTTGCACGGGTCCCACAATGCCATTTTTGATTCAGTTTAGTTCCATTTTTTACCATCACAATTTGGGTGTCTAAACATCTATATTGATTCCATGATCAATAATTTGATAGCGTGGCATAACTCATACGTGACTTAGAAGGTGAAAGCATCGGTTTAGAGATTTAGAGAAGACATGATTGGCTTCGATGTAGGCTATGTAGTACTATCCATAGACCTTGTTTAAAGGTTGTTCTAGCATTCTAATTAGCGAAGTGCGGGGTTGATTTCTAGCATGGTTCCTTGTAATTTTTCCTACTATATCGTTTTAGCATTATTTCAGTTATGTTTAGGTAATTCTTGAGATACTTATGACTTGTTGATATCCTGTTTGTTCCGTGAATTCAATTTAGACTAGAAAGACCTTTGTTGTTATTATGGAGCTTTAACCAAGGTTTGTGTCACGGCCCAAAGTATACCCTAGGAGTAACATGGCGTATTGAACCCCGAGAGGTTCTACACATGCCACTTAGCATACATCATACACGATAATAAAAATAGAGATTACAAACGAAATAGTCTTATATCATAAAAGAATTTGTCAAAAGCAAAAGTTTAATTATAAGTCTCAATAAGCCATCTATTACATCGTAAGGAAAGTGATTGGGACATAACCCTTACATCACATACAAGTCTAAAAACTAATGAAAAACATGAACAAGTAACTGTACCTCGGTCCTCGAAACATGAGGACTCAAAAATTCTTGAATCCAGAAGAATCAACTAGCCACGAGAGTGAGAGGTAGAAGCATCAGACCCTTCATTAATGAGACAATGTAGGCACAAGTATGCATTAGCACACAGAATGTACTAAGTATGAGGAAATATGCATAAAAAAAGACATGGTAACATGACTGATTTGAAACATGAAGACATGACCATTATTTTTACATTTAAAAGATTAAAGAAGCAATGACATGTAAATCATGAAATATGTCCAATACATTGAGATAAGAGACATAAGAAAATCTTTGAAGAAACATAGTCATTTCGTGGGATATTAGCTTTAACCGACAATAAGACCATGAGAGATATGTCATGAAATACGGTATATCCCTCGTACCAAAATAAAGTGGAATCCACTTGCCAAGGTAAAATCAGTACATATCATCTTTTGCTAAAATGGATCCACTACCTAGATCATTTAAGACAATTCTACGAGGCACGTAGTTTGGGACTAGAGGTTGCTACTAGAGACTACCCTATTTAAGCCTCCACCTTAAAGCCCTATCGGTGCTAAGTTTAAATCCTAATGGAATAGATTAAATTATAATATCAATATAACATAGGGAGGGAAAAGATCAATACCAATCCACATCTTAAAATCAAAACATAGAATAGCTCCTTAAATTGCAATTCAACATGGGTGAGAAAACCTTTCACCAATGAGAATTCATAGGTAAGAAATACCTTTTACAAATCATGATCATATTTGTATGTGAGAAAACTTTTCACAATAACATTGATACTTTCATATAAAATCACCCTATCACCATAAAAATCATTTTGATAAGACTTGCATAATCTTCCAAAATTCATAATTCATAGGTTCATGGTTCATCATAGGTTCATAGTTGAAAATCATAAATCATGCACGGTTGATATAATTTTAGCTAAATATCATGTATTAACCCTAAATCATGCATTAGAAGACTTAATCAACAATAGTAAATCATAATTGAATAAAACCCATAAAGAAATAAGAAGAACCCTAATATTATCTATTGAATTTAAAATTGAGAAATTGGAAACTTTTGGGACCCATCGAGGAATGGACTCCATGGGTGAATACCCACATACCTTGCTACTCAAAGCCCACAAAGAATGGTAAATTGGAGACTTGAATCGAAATCCTAGCTTCTTCTTCTTCCTTAGGTTGAGAAGAAATTAGGGAGTGAATTTTGTTAGGTTTTGGGGAATTAGGAGAATGGGTTTGAAGTATAGTTTTAGGACTTAAAGCCTTATATAGGGCTTAGGGTCGAAGACAAAACGACATTTTATTGGTTTAAAACAATTAGGGAAAAGACCTAAAAGCCTTTTAAAAATACTGCCAAACCCTTCTACGGTTTGGAGCGACTGTCCTAGTCAACCGTAGAAAGTTCAGAAACCTAAATTTTGGATCAAATTTGATAAGACATGTCTACGACCCATAGAAATTTCTACAGTCCGTAGACTCCAACCGTAGAAACAACTTTTGGCATTAAATTTCATTAAGTCAGGGACCTATCTACGAGACCCATCTCTGAATTGTAGATCATTTGACATACCGTACTAGTGAACTGTAGAAAGAGGTACTGGGACTTTATTTTAAAAAATATTTTCCTCCCTTTCTATGAGACTGGTCTATGACCCATAGAAATTCCTATGAACCGTAGATTGGTCTCATAGACCTGAACCTGATGCTGTAATTTAATTCCGTCCTCCCCCTTTTGAAATCTGAGGTGTTACATTATTTCCTGCATGAAAACATTTGTCCTCGAATGGAACTCAAGACAACATAAGGAGGGTAGGGGAAGAGATCTAACAAACCAACATGAATTCAACTTCATTTAAAATGCACATAACTAGGAGCAAAATCGACACTATGCTAAAACATATTCAAAACATCATTTCATAAGGCATACATGCAAATCATGCTCAAATGCACATAATTATGGGGAAATCAATCAAGTTAAATCAAAATCTAAAAAATCAAAATTTTTAGGAGCATGCATGCACGAGGAAACATGAGAATGACTAAGACATATGAAACCAAAAGAATGAACCATGAAGAGCTAAATACCTCAAGCTAGATTAGGAATGGAGGGAAAAAGATGAGGATAACGGGACATCATATCGGCCTTGACCTCCCAAGTAGCACCCTCAACCATTCAATTCTTCCTCAACACTTTTACGAAAACAACTTCCTTATTCCTCAGCTTTAGAAGTTGTCAGTATTCGGTCTAAGATCTAAACCAGAACCTCTTCATAAGAAAGACTTTTCTTTATACCAACATTCTCTAATGGTACAATAGATGTCGAAACTCCAAGACATTTCTTTAATAGGGACACATGAAAAGTCTGATGTATCGATGCTAAATCATTAGGCAAATCAAGCTCAGAAGCAACTTTACCAATATGCTTTAAAATCTAATATGTGCCTACATACCGGGGACTAAGCTTCCCCTTCTTTCCAAACCTCTTGACACCTTTCATAGGTGAAATTTTAAAGTAAACCCAATCATCAACATCAAACTCAAGATCTCTTCTTCTAACATCAGCATAAGACTTTTGTCGACTTTGAGCCATTTTCAGCCTTTCTCTGTAAGCCAAACTTTCTCCATAGCCTCATATACCAATTCAGGTCCTATCAAAAAGACCTTACTAACTTCAAACCATCCTATAGGAGATCTTCACCTCCTACCATAAAGAGCCTCAAATAGAGCCATACCAATACTTAAATGATAGTTATTATTATATGCAAACTCAATCAAAGATAAATGGTCATCCCAATTACCCATGAAATTAATCACACATTTTCTCAACATATCTTCCAAAGTTTGGATAGTACGCTCCGCTTGGCCATTGGTTTGAGGATGAAAGGCCTTACTAACCTTAACACGAGTACCAAGACCCTTTTGGAAAAAAACTTCCAAAATTGAGAAGTAAATTGAGTACCTCGCCATTCCATGAAACCTTACCATGTAATATAAAGCTTGGCATAATCTTCTGATGAGAAAGAGGTTTTAATGAGAAGAAAGTGAGCCGATTTTCTCATTTGGTCCAAAATAATCTAAATCGAGTCAAATTGATGGTGTGTACGAGGTAACCAAACAATAAAGTCCATATTCACATCCTCCCACTTCAAAGTAGAGATACTAATATATTGGGATAAACCCTTTGGCTTTTGGTGCTCAAGTTTAACTTGTTGAAAATTAGGACACTTAGCCACACACTCTGCAATATCATTCTTCATCCCATTCTACCAATAGACCTCCCGTAAGTCACGACTCTCGGGTGAATGGAATATTGAGAACTATGGGCTTCTGATAAAATTTACTCTCTCAAGTCATCAACATTGGGAACACACATACGACCTTGATATCAAAGCACACAATATCCCCATTGGGAGAAATCCTCAACAAACTTTTTAACCACCGCTTCCTTCAACTCAACAAAAGTCAGATCAAGACCTTGCTTGGCTTTCACATTTGGCACAAAAGATGATTCTGAACAATAACACCACCATCACTTGAATCAAATAACTGAACACCTAGCCGATCTAGTCTATGAATATTACGAACCAATCTTTCTTACCATCCTCAACATGTGCAACACTACTCATGGACAACTGACTTAAGGCATTAGCCACTACATTGTCTTTGCCCGGGTGATAAAAGACACTCATATCATGGTCTTTCAAGAGTTCTATCCATCTACGTTCAAGAAGATTTAGATGTTTTTTCTTGAACACATATTGCAAACTCTTGTTGTCGGTAAAGACATCAACGTAGATACCATACAAATAGTGCATTCAAATCTTTAAGGAAAAACCAACCGACGCTAGCTCCAAATCATGGTAGGTTAGTTCCTTTCATGAATTTTAAGTTGCCTTGAAGCATAAACAATAACTGTCCCATTTAGCATAAGAACACATTCTAATCCATTCCTTTAAGCATCACAATAAACAACAAACCTATTAGTTCCTTTCGGTAAAGTCAACACTGGAGCGGAGTTAAGTCTATCTTTCAATTCTTGAAAACTCCTTTCACACACTTCCGACCATAATAATTTACATTTCTTTTGGGTCAAACCAGTCAATGAAGAGGCAATTAAAGAAAAACCTTCCACAAACCTTCTATAATATCTAGCAAAACCCAAGAAACTTCAAATGTCCAAAGGGGATAGTGTAACGACCTGAACCGTCATTAATTAGGAAAGGAAAAATATTCAGAAAACTGGGCCCCTCATTCCGCTAGAGTGGGACAAGTGCTGCTAGGGCGGCGATGCTCCAGCTGTACAAGTGTCGCCAGAGCGGCAAGAATCCTGCTGCATTGGTATGAAGAAGGCCGCTATAGCGGGATGGAGGCCGCTTTAGCGGCCTCCATCTGGGAGGAACTTAGGTGCGATCATGGTGCCCCTTCGCCCCAAAAACCTCATTTTTAATAGAGTTTCAGCAGATCAAAGTCTATAAAGTACCCTAGAACCTAAATATGCAATTATTCTAGCAACATAACTCCTAAAGGATGTCTAAATGCGAGTTTAGCATCAAGAAACTTTTCAACTTCCCCCATTCATTCGAAACAGTTTCGACCAGATTTTCACGAAATCCTTACGCCCATAGCATTGTAAAGACGTTGTGAACGTAAGTGAAGTGTCTATGCTACATATTTTCTAGCAAATCAAGCAATTTATTTTCAATACAATTTTGAACACTACCCTAATCATTAACGTCATGCAATTGTAGTTAAGTTAGTAATGAAGTAATGCGAGTAAGGAGCAAGGACATTACCTTGAATTTGACGTTCGGAGTAAGGCGATTGAGATAGTTTTGGGGAGTTTTGAGGGTGAAAGGGAGGAAATGGGGAAACCAATCCCTTTTCCCCTCTTTACTGTGTTCGATCTCCTGCTATGGTGGGAGGGCCATCGCCACAGCGGCCCCGCCTCAGCGGGAAGCCTGCCGCTCAGGCAGGGTCAGGCTAAACCAATCAACATGTCTCTTTATCTCTGTGTGTTGTTTCATTTCCTAACCGGTCCCTTGAGTAGAGAACCCTTTCGTGCCTAAACATTAAGGAACCACCATCCTTCGTTATTCTGTAATGGGTCGTGTCATTAGTTTAGAAGTACTCCAAAAGAGGCTCGTGCTCATCCCTTCGTTAGTCATTCAAGGACAAACGAGGGGTAAATTGATATTTATTGTAACGACCCGAACCGTTGTTAATTAGGAAAGGAAAAATATTCAGAAAACTGGGACCCTTATCCCACCAGAGCGGGACAAGTGCCACTAGGGTAGCGGAGCTCCGGCGGGACAAAGAGCGCCAAAGCGGGAAGGTCGGAGGTAGAACTTAAACGACGCGAAGCCTTATTTTCTCCTTTTTCCCAAAATAACAGAAAGAGGTGAGAAATCACCCCATAAACCCTCAAAAGGTTACTCTAGTCTTGGGAAAGAAGGAGGAAGAGATTTCTAGCGCAAAGATGATGATAGCTTATAAAGTCTCAGTCAAATCCAATGTCTCGATGTCCAGAAACCCGAATTCAAGCTAAAATCCCTCTGCAACTGCTTGGCCCCCAGGTAGGCTAGGTTTAATAATTGAGTAGTCTTAAATCAATGTTCACTGTGTGGTATAAAGTTAATTGACGGTAGAATTCATGCGTAGCCCTTCATGCACCAAAAAAGGGATGGTTTTACATGTATGCCTAGTTATTTACCTGAGATGTGTACCGTCGAGGGAAGCCTCGTCCTGTGAACTAGGTGTTGGTAATGGTTTGATTTCCTGGTGTGTGATATATGTCGATAATTTCTCCGTTGTATGCATGCATGTATAAGAATAAGGAATGTAAACCGAGACTAATGCAATGAGTATATGTATATGAATAATTCCATGCCATGAACCCATTTCTTGACTGTATGACTATGAGCATTATTTATTATTGGTGTGAATGTGATTATGGTTGTGCTGACTGGATCGGGTGTCACGTTCCGACATAGGTATTGGATCGGTTTTCACATCTCGAAATATATATTGGATCAGGTGTCATGTTCCATCACATATATTGGATCGGATGTCACGTTCCGACACACTAACAGTGTGAGCATGGGTTCCATGAGAGGAATATTTGTGATAATTGTGTTATGTTATATCTACATGTCATTGATAATGACAGACAATATGGTGCCCTGAATGATAGTTGATCTATGCTTTCTGTATATGTGTATTAGTAAGTCATGTTTACTTGTTATATATATTTCGTCACTACATGAACTATAACGGTCAGGCCCAAATCGGGATGTGGTATGGTAAGTGGAGACCGAGGGTCCAGATGTTCTATGTGTTACTTTGGAGAAGTGGTTAGTGCCTTAAAGTGTGAATTGGGGCAGTGTTATGTCGTAAGGGTTAAATAGTTAGGTATCACCCTGGAAGGGGATTAGTATTGAAACGGTTAACAAAGCATGAACGTACTATAGGGTCAAGGGTTGAGTGGTGATGTGGAAGAAGTAAGGGTATGTTGTGAGTGGTTGGCCGGGTTGGTAGTGGTTACATCCGGAATCTCCTCTTAGAATTAGAACGATTGAGCTATGATCAAGAATGTAGCACGTGAGGGCTAGAGTCAAGTGTACTAGTATATTTATTTAGTATTCGAGAATGGTAAAGGTGGAGGAATGAACAGTCTTATTGCATGTTTCCTGCTAGTCCATATCTTATATTATGAGGTGGGTATCAGGTTAACCGATGGTGCCTACCAGTACGTGTGGTTTGTATTGATACTACTCTTGCTATGCCTCTTTGGTATAGTCTAGTTGCAGGGTCAGTGATATTTCATAGGTGAAGACGAAGACAATCTCCAACAACTTCTATTTTTCCTTTCCTGTGATGGGAGCTATGTCATTTGCACTATATTTTCTACTTTGTAATCTTAATAGCTCTTGTACCTATTTAGACTATATCCTTGGGGAAGTTAATTACTTTACAAGTTAACTTGATTCGTTTAAAAACTCTTATTTTATAAACATTACATGAATTTCCTTTTATTCGTCAGTTTTCTTAATTTTCCTTATGCCTTTAACTGTTGGGAATCGAGGGTTCTCCTACTTAGGTGTTAGAGTAGGTGCCCGCACGGCCCGGTAGGTTGGGTCGTGACATATAGAGGGCTAGGCCAATTCTTAACCGCTTCCATCTTCGTAGGATCTACCTCAATACCCTTACCATAAACAATATGACCAAGAAAAGCCATGGATCTTAGCCAAAACTCGCATTTACTACACTTTAAAAATAATTGTCTGTTCTTGAGGACTTGCAATACAATCCCCAAATGATCAGCATATTCATCCTTACTCTGTGATTAAATCAAGATGTCATCAATAAATACGATCACGAACATATCAAGATATTATATAAACACTCTATTCATCAAGTCCATAAATGTGGCCGTAGCATTTGTCAAACCAAACAACATTATAAAAACTCATAATGACCATACCGAGTTCGAAAAGCCATCTACAGAGTGTCACTTTCTTTCACCCTCAATTGGTGATGGTGATAATCCGACCGGAGGTAAATCTTAGAGAAATAACTTGCTCCTTGGAGTTGATCAAACAATCATCTATCCTTGGAAGAAGATACTTATTCTTAATGGTAATTTTGTTCAATTGTCAGTAGTCAATACACATGCAAAGTTAACCATCCTTCTTACAAATAAGCATCACATGAGCACCTTCAATTACTTTTTCAATTTCTTAAGTTTTGTTGGAGCCATACGGTAAGGAGTAATAAAGTTAGGCTGCGTATATGGGAGAAGGTCAATACCAAAGTTTATTTCCCTTTTGGGAGGAACATCGGGTAGATCATCTGGGAACACTTCCAAAAACTCATTTAAAATGGGGAACGACTCAAGAATAGAGGTTTGAGAATATGTATCCCTAACCTGAAAAAGATGATATATGGAACCCTTTGAAATCATTTTTCTAGAATTAAGACAAGAAGCAAACTGACCCTTATGCATATAATTTTCCCTTTTCTACTCTTAGACGGGTTCATTTGGAAACTGAAATTTGACCACTCGGGTTCTATAATCAACAGAAGCATAACAAGAATGGAACCAATGCATACAAATAATAACATTGAAATCCAACATATCAAGCTTTACTAGATCAACATGAGTGACCCTATGAGATAAGGAGATGGGACACTTCCTATAGACTCTCATAGCCACTATAGATGCACGATAAGAGTAGAGATAGAAAAATAATCTAACAACTCATCCAGAGAAACATCAAATCTCATAGCCACATATGACATCACAAAAGAAAAGGTAGCACCGAGATCAAGAAAAGCATAAACATCAAGATGAAAGACTTTCGAAATGTCAATAACAACATCGGGAGAACCCTCTTGATCATGTCAAGTTTTAAGTGCATAAAATCAATTTCGCTTTGGAGAACCCAAACCCGAACAACTAGGCAGAGCTTACCATCCTTACCCCTGCCAATTCTAGATGGACAATCTCTTAAGCGGCGACCACTTTTGCCACAACCAAAACAATTATTTGTGCCCATCAAGCATTTTCCCAAATGACTCTTGCCACACCTTTGGCATGCGGGAACCAAAGATCCATTTTCACCATCATTTCTTCCTTGAGGTTTAGGGTTAGACACCCTATATTTGTTGAACTTAGGAGTTGGAGCATTGGAAGAACCTTGACCAAAAAACCTTTGTCGGAACCTAGAACGACCTTTTCCATTGGATCTTGAATGTAAAAAGTTACCATCACCGGTCTTTGCCCTCTTTGCCTCCCTAGACCTTTCCTTAAGCTTCACATCTTCAATTCGTTGAGCATGAATCATTAGACGAGAAATCTCCATTTTCCTTATGAACATGATGGTACGATATTCCTTAACCATCATTTCAGACACTCTCGAAACAATGTTGCTTTATCTTTGCCCTAGGATCGGCAAAAATATGTAACACCTCAAATTTTAGAAAAGGAAGAAAGGACCTTTACGGGCTGCAGTCTCGTTCTATGGGTCCCATCTATGGACCATAGAAGCTTCTATGGGCTGTAGATGGCAATCGTAAGTAGAGGGAAAATAATTTTTCAAAATCAAGTCCCAGTACCCTTTTTACGGTTCACCAGGTTGACCCGCGAGTCTTTGTACGAGCCGTAGATAGGTCTCGTAAGTAGGTCCCACCCATAGTGATATTTTAAGGAGTCAAGCTGGTTTCTACGGTTGGTGTCTATGGTCCGTATGAAGATCTACGAGTTGTAGAGATGGTACGTCAAAAGTTGGTCAAAATAAAGGTTTTTGAACCGTAGAAGGGCTTCACCAGTTATTGTAAGGGGCTTTTGAGTCGTTTCCCTAATTGTTTTAAATCCAAACTAAGTTTTTGAGACTTCATCCTAATACCTATATAAGGTTTTAGGTCCTAAAAATACCCACTTCAACCCTATTGTCCTAATGTCCTAAAACCCTAACCAAATTCATCCTCCCCCAATTCTCTCGCAACTAGGGAAGGAGAAGAAACTAGGGTTAATTCAAGCTCATCAATCCTCCATCAAACATCAAGGTATGTGGGTATTCACCCATGAAATCTATTCTTCCATGGGTTCTCAAAGCTTTCAAATTTCTCAATCTCAAATCCAATTATTTAAGCTAGGGTTTCAATTCAATCTTTAAGGGTTCCATTCACTTATGATTTATTATTGTTAATTAAGTCTTCTAATGCATGATTCAATGTTAATACGTGATATTTAGTTGAAATTATGTTGAACCATTCTTCAATTACAATTTTTTAGCTATGAACCTATTATTAACTCATGAACATATGAATTATGAATTTATGAAGATATGCATATTTTTATGAAATTATTGTAAATGATTTGGGGATGATATTAAAGGAAAGTATCAATGTTATTGTGAATGGTTTTCTCACATACCATTATAATCATGATTGTGAAAGGTGTTTCTCACTGATGGATTCACATTGGTAAAAGATTTTCTCCTCTATGCTGAATTATGTTTAAGGAGCTATTCTATGTTTTGATCTTGAAAGATGTGTATTGGTATTGACCATTGACTTTCATATGTTATATTGATATTTGACTTTTATCTATTTCGTTGGGATTTAGACTTAGTAATGAGAGGGCTTTCAGGTGAAGGCTCAATTAGGATAGTCACTAGTAGCAACCCTTAGTCCCAAACTATATGACTGATACGCTCAAATTAAACCTCCCTAAAAAAGTATAAGCGATCGTTATCAAGTAAAGAACCCAACTTGTAGGTTGGGGTCGATCCCACAAGGAATATGGTTCAGACTTAAACTTAACTCACTATTATCTTCGTTTAGTCAAACTATTTCCGAGAAAAGTAAACAGGGGGGATTTTGTAAGTAAGTAACAAATTTGAATGCTTATGTAACAAGTAAACAAAATTCAGAATTTGAATTATCAATATGAGAGAGAAACTACGGTATATGTGTTCCCCACAAGCTCTTAACACAATAATCCTAATAATAGTAATCCTTTCCTAGTGTTTTACATGTAAAGTTGGTAAGTTAGGTATCCCTAAGTGATTGGTCCTCCAAGTAGGGAATTTCACCATGCAATTTGGTCTGGCTACGGGTGTATGTTTTACTAACTCTTACCGTTTACCCCAGATTAGTCATCATATCAATGTGTGACTTAGTTTTCACCATCACTCGAATTGTCATGAAACTATTAGATAACATCCACTAAATCTCTGTTGTTTAATCCTTTTCTCATTTATTACCTCCTTGGTCCGACAAGTAAGAACGAGGCGAGTTCTAACGCGTGCACTCGTTAAAAAGCCTTCTAAATTAAAGGATTAACAATACATGCATAAACACTATTCAAGAATTACTTAATTATTATTCATACTTTGTTAGTTGCTTATGGTTCCCACAACCCTAGTTGTGGATTTAGCTACTCATGCTTGAGAGTTCACAATTGATAATTAGGTTAAAAGAATTCATGAACTTGCAGTTAGAATAGATGAAAACACAAATCTTGAATTGAAATTAAAAGTGAAAATTGTATCAAACAAATTCCGTAAATCAAATTGCTAAGAGTTTGCAAAATTAATTCCCAAAAGACCATAAACTAGAAGTTTAGAATAATGTCTAACCACAAAAAATGAGGATTACAACTCCTATTTATAGAAAATATTTCCAAAATTAAATGGGAAACAAAATAAGGAAATAAACTACTGGAACGCGGTTTCCGTCGACGGCCCGACCTACGGACCGTGGGTTGACCTACGGTCCGTAGGTCCTCTTCCATGGTTCAACCCTTGGACAAATTATTTAGGTACTGGAAGCTTCAACTCCCAAATCTCCATCGACGGATGTGCAGGACGACCCATGGGTTGACTTACGGTCCGTCGTCTGCTTCATGGTTCCTTACTTGGTTAGACTGCCCTGATCTTCCACCTATGATGCATCACCTACGGTTCGTGGACTAGACTACAGTCCGTCCTAGTACTCTGTGGACTGAGTACTGGAACTCAACTCCCAGATCAGAACCTACGACTGCCCATCCACGGCCCGTCGTTAGACCTAAGGTCCGTGGGTGGCTCCGTTGGTGGCTATTTATGCACGTTTCAGCTCGCATCTTCATCAACCGTATCCAAGCCTATTTCCTGCAAGAATTACACACAAAACATTATTCCTATTAACAAAATGGCCCAAGACACACACAAACTCTAAGTGAAACACATCAAAAATACCGTAAACTCACGGTATATCAACACCCTCAACTTAAACTTGTTGTTTGTCCTGAAGAGACACACTAAACTCTAAATGCCAATTATGTAGAAGCAGACATACAAAATCAAGCAATCACATGGCTTTCTCAATGAATTCCATCACATTAGTGCAACATTTCATCTAGACTCAACAAGCTAATTCATGCGGAACAAAACATGACATAGATTGACCAATAGACACCATAACATACACTTTTCACAATCACCAAGGTACCAATTCTCCAACAATGTAACTAGTGCCCTCATTTCAAAAGAAATCCTTTTTTTTTACACAAAAGCTATGAATGTCAAATTTAAGGATTCATGCAACACTTACACTCAGAAGTGACTTCAAGTACAGTTAGTGCTCAATACCATAGTCTTGCCCTTATTTTCATTGGATAGACTCTCCATACTAGTTACTAGGATCACTATAGGACTTTCTTAGCTTGTAATGTAGGCTCAGGTAGGGTACATTTGGGTACTTTTTAGTGACTTTCTGCCCTCCTTGACATTACATTGGTTTTTTTACCTCTTTTCTCAACCAATTCTTGACATATTTTTATTTATAGCTCTTTCCCTCGACTCTTTTCAACACATATGTGATTTTGCATTTATCGCTCTTATTTTTCACATCCTTCTTTTTCTTTGTTTTCTTCAGCATCTTTTGCATTGCTGTTTGTGTTTCTTTTGACTTCAACCACATTTTTTTCTTTCTTTTCTTTTCTTTTTCTTTGTTCTACACAAAAATCTTTTCATACTCTTTTTCTTTCAATTTCATTTTTCATAGCCACCCTCAACTTATGTATTTTACATGAGTTGAGGTGCACAATATCCGATGTCGGACCAGGGCCAAGATTAAGGTAACTTTTTGAATTAGCCACCCTTAACTTAAACTTTTGCCTAAGTTAAGGTGCACATGTCCAAGGAGGGACCGGGGCCAAAACAATCTTTTTAGGGAAGGTGAATTAGGTGTATTGAAAGAAGTGATATTCATTAGGCTCAAACATTTGGATCAAAGGGAGAATTTATTTCTTTTGGTTGACTTTTAGGCTTGAGTGGACTTATTTGAACAAGGGCCTATGATCATTTCCCAACTTCTAGCCTAGATTATCTTAGCAGGACTAACGGGGCAAGTTCTAGATTGGCACATACTATATGAACATTCAAAACTTTTTCTCACACACACTTGGCACATTGTTTCATTATCAGATTATTGAGTTACCCAGTTCAAGTTTTAGTCTTAAGTCATGCTATCATACCGGTTCCTTATCATGTCATATGAAGATCCAACGCATTCAACTCATTTAGCCTATAAATCTAGCACATTTCAATTTTTTTGGACATGTATCAATTTCATGCTCTTTATGCCATCATGCTTTCATTCTTCTACTTACTTCTACACATACAATCCTAAACATGCCGGTTCAACATAAAAGTAAATAGTCCCTTGGGGGAAGAACACAGGCAAGAAAACCCCAAAGGAGGATAATAAGTTGGGTTACTCAGACTTCATTTACCCCACCCCCAATAAAATAAGTCACAATTGCCCTCAATGCACAAAAATCAAAAGTAGAGCATAGGGTGAAGCAAACCTGTGGCGCAAATGCGCTGAAGACTCATCAAGATACGAGTGTGTCCTATTTTTCGAAGCCCGCTGGATCAACACTAGGGACGCCATCAGTAGCCCCCTCACCAACTATGGGAACACCATAAGTAGTGCTCTAAATGCCAGATGGGCCAACATCTATCTCATGGGCCCACTGCTGCCTCCTTTCCTCATCAAGAATGGACTGCCTCTAAGCTGTCTCCAACTGCTGGCGCTCCCTCTTCCTCAATCGTCGAGCCTCCTTAGTGTCGGAAGTGTGATCCGAGCGATGGCACTTCCTAGCAGCACGGGAAGGATCGGGTGGTGGCATATTGTCGCCAAATAGGGCAGTCATCACTACCTCGTCGTCCTCCACCTCGGGTGTAGACTATGGTACCTCATCAGCAAGGGCTAGCAGGGCATCAACATCAGCACGTAGGCTAGCCAATGCCATCTGAAAGGTGGTCACATCTATGGTAGGGGTAGGCCTCTCCAAGACTCTCAACTCGAAAGCATCCAGGCACTTATGAATGGCCTGAATCTTCTGATCCATCATCTGCTCCATCCTCGCCTCATACTCCTCAATAGAGAGTTGCATCCATGACTTCATATGCTACACCAAGGTGGCCATCTGGGTCTCCTACTTCTGGACTCGGGCCAGAGGAACGACAGTGGACCCTGAAGAGGGAGTGGCTCATGAGGAGTTCGGGGCCTGACTAGTGGACGTAGAAGGTGGAGCCTGAGCATCTGTTGTAGGCGTTGGAATGGTAGTGTCATCAGCCTGCATGTGCTCCACATCCGCAGCAAGATCAACACCCAAATGTGGTACATCAACCTGTGGCTCCCTTCGTGGTGCAGCAAGGTTGGCATCATCTCGAATGAGGTTGATATCTAATGTCTTGGTCATCTAAAGCAACTTGTCACAATGTTAAATAGGCACTGAAGCCTCCCTGCAGAGATGGAATATCAGACACGGGAACAGTAGAGTGGTGGTGGTCCGGAAGGCCCTCTCATGGATCTCGACAATAAGGATGCGAAAGAAATCAAGCTCCAAACCCACCATAATAGCAGCAATCATCACGACCCGGTCCCAAGTGAAAACATTGTCTTCCTGAGTGGGGGATAGTCTGTTACGAACCACAAGCCAGAAGAACTTTGTTGCGAAGCTCAGAGTTGCCTTTTTGATAGGCAATGTCATGTTCCCCTCCCATTCAGTGCCCTCGTGATCCTCCGCTATGTGTCGGGCCATCCACCATAGAAGTGTCTCCCTCTACTCGGCATCCCTCTGAAATGCCCCACTCTGAATGATGCCGATCCTGTAGTCGTACTCCATTGTATTAATAGGTAGAGTTTGGTCTGGGCCATAGATGAACCGACGAATGGTGGCTTCAGAGATGTCAACCGGGATATTCCTCACCAATGTAGACTGAAGTGGAGGCTGGGCTAGTGGCTTAGCCCTCTTGGATATGGAATTACCGACCGTGGTAGCATAGGAAGCATAAAACTCTCGACTCATCTCCTCGCTGTAGTTCCAGAGTCCCCGTGCCATCCACTCACAATTGTGCCTCTGAAAAAGCTTTTCAATAACTGGTGCAGTATGGAGGCTGCCTGTAAGGAACCTGCGCTCCTCAGTAACGGTCCTGGACATCTTCCGGTATTCATTCAGCATGGTGCCATTCTCATAAATCTGGTACTGTCCATCCACGCACCATCTGTTCAGCTCAGTGGCATTAGGGACAGGCTCAGCTCTGGGAGGTACCGGGATGTCTCTTGAGCTATCATCATCAGATGAAGAAGCGGGACTGTCGCTAGAACTAGAGCCTGACTGCGACTCAGAGCCTGAATGTGTGGCCCCCTCCTCAGACTGGGGGCAGTGACCTCGACCTCCTCACTCGTAGAAATAACCTATTGGGATCGCCTGGTAGTGCGAGGGGCAGAGGGGGAGACCCTGGTAGTAGGTGGGACATACTCTATATCACTGTCCTCATTAAGTAGACGTCTGGAAGGGGCGACTGATTTGGATTTGCCTCCTCGTTCGTACACCAGTGCTTGTTTAGGGGCCATGGTACCTGTGGAGGACTAGTTAGTACGAAAACAAGGAAATAATACTCATGGAATGATTTTAGAACATGATTCGGACCCAGACAAAAACTTAAAAAGAATTCAGGCAGTAGCTGAACCTGTGACCCACGGTGGGTACCTACGGTCCGTCGATGGAACGACGGTCCGTGGGTCCCCTCTGTAAGTCGGATGGTTGAAAGTCAGTCCCAGATGGTGAACCACGGATGTGCAGAACGATCCGTCGATCAAACGACGGATCGTAGTCCACATCGTGGTTCTAGACTTAGCCTAATTTTTGTGTTCCACTAATCCACGGACCCCCCCACCTACGGTCCGTGGGTGGAGTTCGTAGATCAGTTTGGGCCAGTCATAACACTTCAACTCACAATCAGTGCAAAATTTCAACAATTTCTCAATCAAACTAAGTCTAAACATGCATTTCAACATATTTTATCGGTAGTTCATCATCCTTAGGGTTGTGATCGAGCAATTTATTTCATACTCACACAAAAACATTGAACAACCCTAAGTCAAAACTTCCAATTAGACCTATTAACCTATTAAGTTGATTTTAATTAACTACACACTGACATACCATCATTCCAAGGGTGTTTCTAAACTACAATTCAACCTTTTCACAAGTATTTTAACAACCCAAGGTCAAGTTCACCGCTTTGACTTCAATTGAAACAATGAAAAATTCAAAGTTTGGGAGAAATCAGTTTACCTTACAAGTAATCAATGATAGTGAGTGTGTGATTTAGGACGAACTCCTTAGACCAATGTTCCTACGACCAAACTTGCTGCTGAACCCGGACTGATTTGGTGAGAATCGAGTGATTTGGGAGAGAAAGTTGAAGGAGATGGGATGTGGGAGTGATTGGAATAAATTTGGGAGTGATGGGGGGAGTTTTTAGTGGATGAATATGGGGTTATTGGGTTAAATGAGAGGTTTTTTAACGGTTGGTGCAAAGGTGGGAAATTGGGATGTTTTAAAATTGAAGAGGTTTTATTTTAATGAGGTCCGGGTCAGGTCAGGCAGGAAACCTAACTTGGACCCACGAGACCCCGTCGACGGTCCGTGGGTCGACCTACGGTACGTCGATGGGTTCCGTAGGTAATGTTGATAGTTAAAAAAATTAGAAAAGTTACGTGGGATCTATGAATGCCATCCACGGTTTGTGGATGGACCAACGTACTGTCGATGGGGACCGTTGACCACTGCACAACTATTTTCTGCAAATTTGCCTTTTCGTCCCTACACACGTAGCAACCATTAGGACTTTCTTTTTATATTTTCTGGGCATATTTTAGACACGGACCATATTCTATATCTAGCCAACACTAATAAAAAAAACACCTATCTAAAGAGCTACAAAATCAAAAATACAGAAGAAAATTCCTATATCGAAAAGAAACTCCTATAGTTGGCTAGCTTGTACATCTTGGGTTGCCTCCCAAGCAACACTTGATTTAGCATCACGGGACGACGCATACACCTTGATTAGTCAGACTTCATCAAGATAATAAGCCTCTATCACTTCTTGTACACTCTTAGATTTCCCCAAGTAGACTTTGATCCTCTGTTTGTTTACCTTGAACCTCGTCCCTTCCTTGTTCTCAAGCTCAACTGCTCCATGGGGAAATACTTGAGTTACTCTGAATGGCCTTGTCCATTTGGACTAAAGCTTGCCAGGAAACAAGCTCAACCTTGAATAGAATAAGAGCACCAGATCACCTACAAAAAATTCATGCTTTTCAATCTTCTACTCATGGTAATATTTCATCTTCTCCTTGTACAATGCTGAACTCGCATATGCTTTTAGGCGAAACTTATCAAGCTCATTCATATCATTCAGTCTTTGACTCGATGCAGTGCCCCAACCCAAATTCAACTTCTTTAGTGCCCATATTGCTTTATGATCTATCTCTACAGGCAAATGACATGACTTTCCATATACATGTTGGTGGGGGGACATAACTATGGGAGTCTTGAATGCGGTGCGATAGGCCTATAGAGCATCATCAAGCCTTCTTGACCAATCAGTTCTATTGGCATTCACAGTCATTGCAAGGATTTGCTTTATCTCTCTATTTGACACCTCAACTTGCCGAGTAGACTGCAGATGATAAGGAGTGGCTACATTATGACGAACCCCATATTTCTCTAGCAATGCCTTGAACAACTTGTTACAAAAGTGAACACCTCCATCGCTGATAATTGCCCTAGGTGTACCAAATTTGGAGAAGATATTATTTTTCTCGAATGCGGTGACACTATTTCCCTCATTGTTTGAAAGCGCAATTGCCTTCACCCATTTTGATACATAGTCAACCGCAACAAGAATATACTTCATCCTATGTGAACTCATAAACGGACCCATGAAGTCAAGACCCAGACATCAAATAGCTCAATCACCAATATCGGGTTCATAGGTAGTTCTTGCTTCTTTGAAATTCTTTCTTCTCGTTGGCAACAATCACAAGACTTGGAAAAATCCTGAGCATCTTGGTGGACGGTAGGCCAGTAATACCCACACTGCAAGATCTTATGAGTAGTATGAATACCACTATGGTGCCCACCAACATGCGATGAATGGCACGCCTCAAGTATACTCATCATCTCAACCTTAGGTACACAACGACGAATAATCCCATCAGCAAACACACGAAACAAGTAAGGCTCATCCCAAAAGAACTTCTTCACATCAGACATGAACTTTTTCCTTTGGTAAAATGACAAATCCGATGGAGCCAAATCGCTTGCCAAGTAGTTAGCGAAATTGGCGAACCAAGGGATAAGATCATAAGAAGTAGCGAATACCTGTTCATCAAGGAACACATCATTAATATCAGCCCCATCTACTAGCTTAAGTATAGCTTCCTCCTCCAATCTGGACAAATGATTGGCGACTTGATTTTCTGTTCCCTTTCTACCCTTTACCTCAAAATCAAACTTTTGCAACAAAAGCACCCATCTAATCAACCTTGGTTTTGATTCCTTTTTAGCCACTAGATACCTCAATGCAGAATGGTCAGTATACACTATGACCTTAGTACTAAGCTGGTAGGATTTAAATTTTTTGAATTCGAAACCACAACAAGGAGTTCCTATTCAGTCACAGTATAATTCTTTAGAGCCACATTCAGAGCTTTGCTGGCATAGTAAATCAGATGAAGAATCTTCTCTCGCCTCTCTCATAATACTACACCAAGCACCACCCCACTAGCATCACACATCACTTCAAATGGTTGTCCCCAACCCGGTGAAATAATGATAGGTGCGGAAGTTAACTTTGCTTTCAACTATCCAAATACTCTCAGACATGCATCATCAAAATCAAACTTACACTCATTTTTGAGTAGTTTGCACAATGGGTGTGCAATTTTTGAGAAATCTTTAATGAACCTTCGGTTAAAATCTGCATGCCCAAGAAAACTTCTAAAACCTTTATTAGAGATAGGTGGCGGAAACTTTTCCATTACCTCAACTTTGGCTCTATCAACCTCAATACCTTTCTCAGAAATCCAATGACCCAGAACTATATCCTCTTTCACCATGAAGTGGTACTTTTCCCAATTGAGCACAAGATTACACTCTCCACATCATTTTAGTACCTTAGCCAGATGCATCAAAGAACCGTCAAACGAGTCACCTACCACAAAGAAATCATCCATAAATACCTTAATCGTGTCCTCTACCATATCTGAAAATATCGACTTCATACACCGCTGAAAGGTCGCTGGAGCATTACACAACCCAAATGGCATCCTTTTGAAGGCGAAAGTCCCATACAGACAAGTGAATGTGGTTTTCTCTTGATCTTTCGGAGCTATGGAGATTTGATTGTACCCCGAATACCTATCTAGAAAATTTACCAACCCTTACCAGCGAGACGATCTAGCATCTGATCAGACAAGTGAATGTGGTTTTCTCTTGATCTTTCGGAGCTATGGAGATTTGATTGTACCCCGAATACCTATCTAGAAAATTTACCAACCCTTACCAGCGAGACGATCTAGCATCTGATCCATGAACGGCATTGGGAAATGGTCTCTTTCTGTCCATGCATTTAGCTTGCGGTAGTCCATACACACTCTCCAACCAGTCATCGGCCTCATCGGAACAAGCTCATTTTTAACATTCAAAACTGATACGCTCAAATTACACCTCCCTAAAGAAGTATAAGCGATCGTTATCAAGTAAAGAACCCAACTTGTAGGTTGGGGTCGATCCCACGAGGAAAATGATTTAGACTTTACTTTAACCAACAATTATATTCAATTAGCCAAAGTACTTCCAGAAACAAGAAATAAAAAGGTGGGGATTTGTGAAACAAATTGTAAGAATTAAGTAAGTAATTAATAAACAAAAGTTAATTTCAGTTTTTATCAAGAT
>NW_006238948.1:625863-626571 GCF_000226075.1 Solanum tuberosum | reverse complement strand
ATTTTGCGCTCCATTCTAGCCTCGGAATCGGAAATCGACTTTTGCATCCACGGCTGGATGTGATGTAGCAGTGTGGCCATTTGTGCCTCTAACTTTTATACTCTGGCCATCGGGACAACCGTCGCTCCCAACTGTGGTGTGGACCGGGAAGAGCTAGGAGCCATACTAGCTGCCTGAGAAGAGGAGCCTGGGACAGCGTCGGCGTGGTCTGGGATAATGGGGTCACCACCCTGTGCCTGCCCTATTGTGTCTTTAAGATCGGGACCCAAGGGAGGTACCTCAATCTGGGGCTCTCTGCGAGGTGCTGCCACATTTGCCTCATCTCGAATAAGGCTGATGTCCAATGCCCCTGTAGGATGAACTAACTTGTCGCAATGCCAGATCGGCACTCCAGAGTCCCTGCACAAATGAAAAATCAGACATGGGAAGGGGTAAGTAGTGGAGGTCCTGAAGGCCCTCTCGTGAATTTCTGCCAGCAGCATGCGGGCAAAGTCGATCTCAACGCTTGCTATCAATGCTGCAACCATGACCGCTCTGTCCCAAGTGACGTGATTATCAGCTTTAGTCGGCGACACTCTGTTCCGTACCAACAGCCAGAAGAACTTGGCCACAACAGTTAATGTGGCCTTTCGGATCCCCAACCGTGGAGTGGTGACCCATTTCGCACGCTTGCCATCTGCAGCAATGTATCTGGCCAACCATAATATA
>NW_006238948.1:625429-625763 GCF_000226075.1 Solanum tuberosum | reverse complement strand
GCTCCGTGTACTTGGCATACACTAGAGTCGGAACCTCCGATAGGATTAAATGGAAGTCCTTGATTGTTCATTCTTCGCAAAGTTCTGTTCAACTCTGGATCGTACGGAGTAAGTGGTTCGCCTTGGCTCCGTGTACTTGGCATACACTAGAGTCGGAACCTGAGAGAGACAAAAACAAAGAGAAAAAGTAAAATTAGGAAATATTTGACTAACGTTCAATAATGTAGTTAAAACTAAATCGAAAAGCCAGATTCCCCGGCAGCGGCACCAAAATTTGATACGCTTAAATTACACCTCCCTAAAAAAGTATAAGCGATCGTTATCTAGTAAAGAA
>NW_006238948.1:592983-616454 GCF_000226075.1 Solanum tuberosum | reverse complement strand
AGTACGGTCCGTAGATCAATCTACGGACCGTCAATAGACGCCGTGGTTCCACACTTGGTCAGATTTCCCTGATTTGTCCTCCATGCCTTGCCTGCTGATCTACGGTCATCACCTACGGACCGTGAATGGACCTACGGTCCGTAGATCACCTCCGTGAATGTCTTTCTTCTGCATTTCTTTCAGCTGTCTCTACACTTCCGCGCCTGAACGTCTTTCCTGCAAAACATGATAAAAACACATCAAAACCAATACAAAAGGGCCTTAGACACACACAACTTGTAAGTGAAACGTATTAGAAATACCGTAAACTCACGGTATATCAGAAACCATGGTGATCCCCCCTCTCTTGGGCACACACTGAACAGGACAAACCCAACTATTATTAGCGATGGGATATATGACTCCAGCATCCAACCACTTAATAATCTCTTTTTTCACAACCTCTTGCATATGTGGATTCAGTCTCCTTTGGTGCTCAATACTTGGCTTACCGTCTGGCATGAGTTGGATTTTGTGAGAACAAATGCCGGAGGAATTCCAATAATGTCTGCAATAGTCCATCCAATAGCCCTCTTAAACCTATTAAATACAAAAACCAATGCCTCTACTTGTTCATCACTCAAATCAGCAGCAATGATTACCGGTAAAGTGCTACGTTTCCCCAAGAACACATACCTCAAATGGGATGGTAGAGCCTAGAGTTCCAGTTTTTGAGGGTCATCTACAGACGATTTTGCTGGTGGGGAGTCTCAATTCTTCATATCTAACTCCAATCTTTTTGGTTTGGAACGTAACTCGAACCTATCAAGTGCGGCAACCAGCTCATCATACTCATCAATACCATCACTGTCAAAATTCATCATCACTGCTGCTAGTACATCAACACCTAACCTTTCCTTAATGGATAACTCAGAGTTTTGCCCCTCAAAATGATTCACCACGGATACCGATTTAAGATCACTTTCATGCTTCATAGACCTACATATGTTAAAAGTTACCTCTTCATTGTTCAATCAGAACTTCATCTGCCCTCTTTCCATGTCAACCAAGGCACGCCCAGTAGCAAGAAATGGTCTCCCTAAGATGATGTGAACCTCAAAATCAACCTTACAATCAAGTATCACAAAATCCTCCAGAAAAATGAATGACTTTACTTTCACAAGGACATCTTGCAACACTCCAATGGGCCTCTTCACAGTTCTATATCAGCCATAAGCAAACACACCATAGCCGGTTTCGGAGCTCCTAAACCCAACTTCTTATAAATCGACAATGGCATCAGATTAATGCTGGCACCCAAATCACACAAAGCCTTCGCAAAGTTAGACATCCCAATGGTACAAGGGATAGTAAAGGCTCTAGTAACCTCTTTCTTCTGCACAAGTGACCTATAGCAATAGCACTGCAATGTTGAAACCTCTCTTCATCCTCAAAATTGATAGCCCTCTTTTTGGTCACCAAGTCCTTCATGAATTTTGCATACCCAAACACTTGCTCCAAAGCTTCTATCAATGGAACATTAATGGAAAGTTGTTTCAACATAGTTATGAACCTGCGGTATTTTCCTTCTTCGGTCTTTTTCACCAATCTCTGTGGGAATGGAGGTGGAGGTCGAGGAATGGGAACAACTTTTTGGGTCACCTCCGCTTCCTTCTCTGTAGCATTTCTCGACTCTCCAGTAACCTTAATCTCATCCGCATCTTTTTCTACCACACTTTCAACCTCAGAAGGCATATAGGGATCAATGGTCTATTTACCTCCGCGTGTAGTGACCTCCATACAATGCCCATCATTCTTCGGATTATGGATGGCATTGCTAGGGAGTGTGCCAGACTGACGTAGGTTCACAGTAGTGGACAACTGACTAAACTGTTGCTCAAGTTGCTTGATCAACACTACATCGGTATCAACATTTTGACCGATTCCAGACAAGTTATTTCGCATCTCTGTCACATTCTCATCAGTTGCATCAAATCTCTTCATCATCTTTTGCATCATATCCTTAATGTGTGACATACTACCACCAGTCTCTCTATTAATAGATTCCCTATTACCAGGTCGAACATAGGGCCCAACTCTCTTATTCATGTTGCCATAGTTGTTCCGGTTGTAGTTGTTGTCACGATTGTAGTTCCCATCTCGAACATAGTTTCCCTCTTGATTTTAGTTTCCATAGTTGTGACCTTGGTTTCCTTGACCTTGGCGCCAATTATCCAAGTTGGAACCTTAGGCGTTAGTTCAAAAAAACCCCGTCTGATCATTAACCAAATATGCATCCTCTTCATAGCAACATTCCTCAACTGGTGGTGGTGGAGCTCTAGTTAAGTAGTTTACCGCATTCACTTTTTCTGCACCTTCACTCATATGCTTTAATGCCAAGCCCAGTTCTGTCCTCATTTGAGCCATCTCTTCATGAATATCATCATTGGATTGACTAGGTGCAGTTTGAACTGCAAATGTGCTTCTACCGGTATTCGCCTTTCTAGTGCTCCATGTCTTTTTTTTCTGGGAAATCTTCTCTAGTTTTTCAGCGATATCCTCAAAAGTTCACTCACCATAAGATCCTCCAGCAATAGTATCTATCATAGCCTTTCCATTGTCATCCTGTCCTCTGCAGAAGTACTCCTTCAGTGACTCATCATCTATGCGGTGATTCAGAACACTTCTTATGAATGCAGTGAACTTATCCCATGAACTGCTTACAAACTCTCCAGGTAGTGCTACGAAATTATTCAGTTTATCCTTGTGATTTAACTTCTTAAACACTAGAAAATACTTTGCCATGAACACCTTATGCAATTGGTCCCATGTATGAATCAAATTGTATGGAAGCTTAGAAAACCACACTGCAGCATCACCCGTCAATGACAGAGGGAAGACTCTCAAACCTATGAAATTCATATCCAATTCCGATCATCCCACACAACTCTTACAGACACTTCTCAATTTAGCCATGTGACCATGTGGATCTTCGAAGCTAGACCAGAAAATAACCCTCTTGCTGTAAGCATTTGCATAAGACTGCTAGTCACCATAAATGTAGTCCCTGGAGGTAAAGTAGGGAGAACAATAGGCCCTTCTGATTCAACTGTATTGTAGTCAATCCTGTAGTTATCACTCAACCTAGGTGCTGACGGATTCTGCACTCTCTCTGAATCTCCAATTAGATTACCACAATGTACCTGAGCGGGCACATTAATAACTTTAGGAGGCTGTAATTCTACTCCATCTCCTAAACCCTCTCCGATTGGATTGTTGTGTACCCCTTGATTATTCATTTTTCTCAAAGTTTTACTCAACTCTGGATCGTAGGGGGTCAATGGTTCGCCTCGACTCTGTGTACTTTGCATACACTAGAGTAGAAACCTGTAGAAAACATAAACAAATAAAAACGTAAAATCGGGAAATACTTGACTAAAGTTCAATAATATAGTTAAACTTAATGTAAAAGTCAAATTCCCTGGAAGCGGTGCCAAAATTTGATACGCTCTAATTACACCTCTCAAAGGAAGTATAAGCGATCATTATCAAGTAAAGCACCCAACTTGTAGGTTGGGATCGATCCCACGAGGAATATGGTTCAGACTTAAACTTAACTCACTATTATCTCCGTTTAATCAAACTATTTCTGAGAAAAGTAAACAGGGGGATTTTGTAAGTAGGTAACAGATTTGAATGCTTAAGTGACAAGTAAACAAAATTCAGACTTTGAGCTATCAATATGAGAGAGAAACTATTGTATATGTGTTCCCCACAAGCTCTTAACGCAATAATCCTAATAATAGTAATCATTTCCTAGTGTCTTACATGAAAAGTTGGTAAGTTAGGTATCCCTAAGTGGTTGGTCCTCCAAGTAGGGAATTTCATCATGCACCTTGGTCCGGCTATGGGTGTATGCTTTACTAACCCTTACCTTTTACCCAAAATTAGTCATCATATCAATGTATGGCTTAGTTTTCACCCTCACTTCAATTGACATCAAACTATTAGATAGAATCCACTAAATCTCTGTTGTTTAATCCTTTTCTCATTCATTATCTCCTTGGTACGGCAAGTAAGAACGAGGCGAGTTCTAATACGTGCACTCGTTAAAAAGACTTCTAAATGAAAGGATTAACAATACATGCATAAACACTATTTAAGAATTACTTAATCATTATTCATACTTTGTTAGTTGCTCATGGTTCCCAGAACCGTAGTTGTGGATTTAGCTACTCATTCTTGAGAGTTCACAATTCATAATTAGGTAAAAGAATTCATGAAGTTACGATTAGAATAGATAAAAACTCAAATCTTGAATTGAAATTCAAAGTGAAAATTATATCTAACGAATTCCAAAAATCAAATTGCTAAGAGTTTGAAAAATTAATTCCCAAAAGACCAAAAATTAAAAGTTTACAATAATGTCTAACCCCCAAAACCGAGGAGTTCAACTCCTATTTATAGATAAAAAGTCTTAAATTAAACAGGAAACAAAATAAGGAAATGAACTTCTGAACCACAATTTCTATTGACGACACGACCTACGGACCGTGGGTCGACCTACGGTCCGTAGGTCCCCTTCCGTGGTTCAACACTTGGACAAATTAATCAGGTACTAGAACCTTCAACTCCCAAATCTTCATCGACGTATGTGTAGGATGTCACATGGGTTGACCTACGATCCATTGTCTGCTCCGTGGTTCCACACTTGGTCAGACTTTCCTGATCTTCCACCTATGATGCCTCACGTATGGTCCGTGGACTGGACTATGATCTATCTTGGCACTCCGTGGACTGAGTACTAGAACTCAACTCCTAGACCAGGACCTAGGACTGCCTATCCATGGCCCGTCGTTGGACCTACGGTCCATGGATGGCTCCGTTGGTGGCTACTTATGCACTTTTCATCTTGCATCTTAATCAACCGCATCCAAGCCTAATTCCTGCAAGAATTACACACAAAACATTATTCCTAATAACAAAATGGCCTAAGACACCCACAAACTCTAAGTTAAACGTATCGAAAATACAGTAAACTCACAGTATATCAATGCCCCCGTAAGATTTTCTAAACTGACCAAACTAATGGATCCACTTTAGTAATTGATGATATGTATGGAGTCTACCTTGGAAAGTAGATTGCCCTTCTTTTGGTATGAGGGATATACCAGATTCTATGATATAACTCTTATGGTCTTAATGGCGGTGAAAGCAAATATTCCCCAAAATGACTATGTTTCTTCAATGTTTTTCTTATGTCCTTTATGTTAATGTATTTTACCATATTTCAGGATTCACATGTCATTTATCCTTTTAAGTCTTGAAATGTTCATAGAAAAATCATGCCTACATGTTTTAAGCCATTCATGCTATCATGTCTATTTTATGCATATTGCGTCATACTTAGTACATTCAATGTACTAATGCATACTTGTGTGTACATTATTTCACTAATGTAGGGTTCGGCGCTCCTACCTCCCATTCTCGTGGCTAGTTAGTTTCATTGGCTTGAAGATTGGTGAGTCCTCATGTTCCAAGGATTGAGATACTTCTATAGCTTTATGTCATTTACGTTTCCCAACTTTGTATGTGATGTATGGGTTACATCCTAATTACTTTTCTTGTGATGTATTAGATTGCTTATTGACACTTATAATAGACTTCTACTTTGTCAAAACTCTTTAAATATAAAATGCTATCTTGAATTTGTTAATTTTTATTATCTTGTATAAGGTACTAAGTGGCTTGTGTAGGGCCTCTCGGGGTCCTATACGTCATGTTACGCTTAGGGTATACTTTGGGTTATGACAAACATGGTATTCATAACATAAGGTTTAAAAAGATCCTAGGAGGTCTCATAAGCCACGTGAAGCGCGCTATATTTATAAATAGGAAGCTATAGAAATGTTAGAAAATTCCAGTACTTTCATCACTCTAATGTCGTGCGATAAATTTTAACTCTATATGTCTCTCTCCTAATCTTTATCCCATGCATTTCAAGATATGGCCTCTCGAAGAGCATACCTAAGGAGGAATTTGAATAAGAATGTGGAACGAGAAGCTCCACAAGTTTCGGCCAACCTTTTGGCCGAACAAGTGACTAATGTGGAGTTTTGAGCTACTTTTCAAGTGTTGGTTCAAGAAAATAGGGAAGTTATGGTCCCTGTGAACCCAAATACGGGTACGATGGTAACTAGAGTAAGACACATCACTAGGATGAATACCCCTGAGTGTCATGGTTCCAAGGTTGAGAAAGATCCTTGAGAGTTCATTGATGAAAATTATAAGGTTTTGATGATCATGGGAGTGACGCTAGTGTAAAAGGAGGAATTGACTGCCTACCAACTTAAGGGTGTTGCTCAAGTTTGGTTCAATCAATGGAAGGAAGAGAGGGCAGTTGATGCGGGTCCTCTTGATTGGGAAAAGTTTAAGGTTACTTTCCTTGATAGGTTCTTTCCCCTTGAAATGAGGGAGACAAAGGTTCAATAGTCCATAAACCTTCATCAAGGGAATATGAGTGTAGAGGAGAACTCCTTGAAATTCACACAATCGTTTAGGTATGCTCCTATTATGGTTCCTAATCCTAGGGCAAGGATGAGCAAGTTTGTTTCGGGTTTGTCTGAAATTGTGGTTAATGAATGTTGCACTGCCATGCTCATTAAGGAAATGGACATTTCTCGTCTAATGATTCATGCCCAACAAATTGAAGAGGAAAAGCTTAAGAAAAGATCTAGGGAGGAAAATAGGGCAAAGATCAATGATGGTGACTTTTCACATTCAAGGTCCAATGGACATGGTCATTCAGGGTGCGAATAACTGCTTTGGTTGTGGTAAATGTGGTCACTTCTTAGGAGATTGTCCATCTAGAATATACAAGGAAAATGATGGTAGGCAAGATCCACCTAGTGGTTTTGCTCAATTACTCCAAAGTAAAACTGATGCTATACAATTAAAACTCGTCATGAGCAAGAGGGTTCTCGCGATATTGTTACCAGTATGTTGAAAGTCTTTCACCTTGATGTTTATGCTTTGCTAGATCCCGGTGCTACTTTTTCTTTTTTGACGTCATATGAGGCTATGAAGTTTGATACTCTCCCCGATGTATTGATACACCCTTTTTCTATCTCTACACCTATTGGTGAATATATTGTGGCTAAGAGAGTCTATAAAAATTGTCTCATCTCCTTATCCCATAGAGTCACTCATGTTGATTTTATCGAGTTGGATATGTTAAATTTTGATGTTATTCTTGGTAAGGATTGACTCCATTGTTATTATTCTTTTGTTGATTATAGGACCCGAGTGGTCAAGTTTTTATTTTCAAATGAGCCCGTCCTAGAGTGAAAAAGGGGAAATGCATTGCGTAAGAGTCTGTTTGTTTCTTGTCTTAAAGATAGAAAAATGATTTCTAAGGGTTGTATATATCATCTTGTTTGGGTTAGGGATACGGATTCAGAAACCCCTACTCTTGAGTTGGTCTCCATAGTAAATGAGTTTTTGGAAGTGTTTCCCGATGATCTACCCGGTGTTCCTCTAAAAAGGGAAATAGACTTTGGTATTGACCTTCTCCTAGATACACAACCTATCTCTATTCCTCCTTACCGTATGGCTCTGGCAGAACTTAAGGAATTAAAAAAGGAATTGAAAGACTTGTTGGATAAGGGTTTTATTGATTGAGTATCTCTCTATAGGGTGCTCTAGTTTTATTTGTTCATAAAAAAGATGGTTCACTTTGCATGTGTATTGACTACCGACAATTGAACAAGGTTAACATTAAGAATAAGTATCCTCTTCCAAGGATAGATGATTTGTTTGATCAACTCCAAAGAGCATGTCACTTTTCTAAGATTGACCTCCGATTGGATTATCATCAATTGAGGGTAAAGGAAGATGACATTCTGAAGTCGGCTTTTGAACTCAATTGAGGGTGAAGGAAGATGACACTCTGAAGTCGGCTTTTGAACTCAGTATGGTCATTATGAGTTTTTGGTAATGTCATTTGATTTGAATAATCCTCCGGCCACATTTATAAACTTGATGAATAGAGTGTTTAGACAATATCCTGATATGTTTTTTTATTGTGTTTATGGATGACATCTTGATTTAATCAAGAAGTGACGATGATCATGTTGATCATTTCAGGATTGTGTTGTAAGTCCTCAAGGACCAATAACTATTTGCAAAGTTTAGTAAATGTGAATTTTGGTTGAGATCTGTGGCTTTTCTTGGTCACATTATTTCCAGTAAGGGTATTGAGGTGGATCCTAAGAAGATGGATGCGGTTAAGAGTTGGCCTAGACCTCTATCCCCTTGCTATATTTGTAGTTTTTTAGTTTGCTGGATATTATAGAAGGTTTATGGAAGGGTTTTATTCGATTGCCTCTCCATTGACTACATTAAACCAAAAGAAATTTAGGTTCTTATTGTTGAAAGCGTGTGAGAAGACTACCTTCGCTCTGGTATTGACTCCACCGGAAGGGTCTGATGGGTTTGTTGTTTATTGTGATGCTTCAAGGATTGGACTAGGATGTGTTATTATGCAAAATGGGAAGGTTATTGCTTATCCTTTAAGTCAAATTAAAATTCATGGAAAAAAAACTCTCCTACCCATGATTTGGAACTAGCGGCGGTTGTGTTTGCCTTAAAGATTTGGAGGCATTACCAATATGGTATCCATGTTTATGCTTTCACCGACCACACAAGTTTTCAATATATGTTCAAGCAAAATGATCTAAATTTTCACCAAAGAAGGTGGCTTGAGTTGCTAAAGGATTACAACATGAGTGTTTTGTATCACCCTGGTAAGGCGAATGTGGTGGTGGATGCTCTTAGTTGACTATCAATGAGTAGTGTTGCTCATTTAGAAGAAGATAAAAAAGAGTTGGTTCATGATGTTCATAGATTGGACAATTGGGTGTTCAGTTAGTCGATTCTAATGAAGGTGGTGTTATTGTTCATAATGGTTCAAAATCATCCTTTGCATCAAATGTGAAAACCAAGCAAGGTTTTGATCCGATTTTTGTTGAGTTGAAGGAAGTGCTGCTTAAAATGTCCATTGAGGCTTTCTTCCAAAGCGGGGGATGGTATGCTTCGATATCAAGGTCATTTTTGTGTTTCCAATATTGATGACATTAGAAGCCCGTAGTTCACAATATTCCATTAACCAAAGAGCTATTTAGATGTATCGTGACTTGCGGGAGGTCTATTGGTGGAATGAGATGAAGAATGATATTGCGGAATTTGGGGCTAAGTGACCTAATTGTCAACAAGTAAAAGTTGAGCATTAAAAGTCGTGAGGTTTATCCCAAGATATTAGCATTCCTACTTGCAAGTGGGAAGATTTAAATATAGACTTTATTGTTGGCTTACCCCACACTCTATGACATTATGAATTGATTTGGGTTATTGTAGATCATATGACGAAGTCAGCTCATTTCATTCCCTTCAAGGTTTCTTATTCGGTGGAGGACTATTCTATGTTGTATCAAGGGAGATGGTTAGGTTGCATGGAGTGCCACTATCCATTATCTCCCATCGCGGTACCCAATTTACATATGAATTTTGGAAGTCTTTCCAAAAAGGGCTTGGTACTCATTTCAAGCTTAGTATGACCTTTCATCCTCAAACTGATGGTCAAGCGGAGCGTACTATCCAAACTTTGGAAGATATGTTGAGAGCTTGTGTCAATGACTTCATGGGTAATTGGGATGATCATTTGCCTTTGACTTAATTTGCTTACAATAATAGCTATCATTCAAGCATTGGTATGAATCGTTTTGAGGGTCTTTATGGTAGGAGGTATAGATCTCCCATAGGTTAGTTTAAAGTAGGTGAGGTTGCTCTGATAGGTCCGAATTGGTACATGAGAAAGTTTGGCTTATGAAAGAAAGGTTGAAAACGGCTCAAAGTCGACAAAAGTCCAATGCCGATGTTAGAAACAGAGATCTTGAGTTTGATATAAATGACTGGGTCTACTTTAAAATTTCACCCATGAAGGGTGTGATGAGATTCGGGAAGAAAGGAAATCTTAGTCCCTGTTACATGGGCCCATATAAGATTTTTAGGTGTAGTGGTAAGATTGCTTATTAACTTGTTTTGCCTAATGCCTTAGCATCAGTGCATCCGGTTTTCCATTTTTCCTTGTTGAAGAAATGTGTTGGTGATCCGATATCTATTGTACCATTGGAGAGTCTTGGTATAAAGGATAGTCTTTCTTACAGTTGAGATTTTGGACCATTGAGTTAAGAAATTGAGAAATAAGGAAGTTGCATCCGTAAAGGTCTTATGGAGGAATCAAAGGGTTGAGGGTGCTATTGAGAGGCCGATGCCGATATGATGTCCCGTTATCCCCATCTCTTTTCCTCTGATCCTAGTCTAGCTTGAGGTATTTAGATCCTCATGGTTCATCCTTTTGGTTTCATGTGTCTTAGTTGTTCTCATGTTTCCTTATGCATGCATACTCATGAAAAATTGATTTTTTAGAAAATGAGTTAGCTTGATTGATTATTTCATGACTGTGTGCGTTGGGTATGATTTGCATGTATGCCTAATGAAATGATGTTTTGAATATGTTATAGCTTGGAGTTTGTGTTCCTCTTTGATTATGTGTTGTTGATGAAGTTTCATTCTTTTTGAGCTGTTGGATCTCTTTCCATACCCTCCTTGTATTGCTTTGAGTTCCATTCGAGGATGAATATTCCCAAGGGGAGATATTGTAACACCTCGGAATTTGGAAAAGAAATAAAATAAGTTTTTTTGGGTTGGAGGTTGTGTCTACGGGTCCCATCTATGAACTGTAAACGCTTCTAAAATAATTTTCTTAAATCAAGGTAGATGGCAACCATAGGAAGAGGGAAAATACTTTTTTAAAATCAAGTCCCAATATCCAAGTTTACGGTTCACCACGATGGCCCCTCATCCTATGTATGAGTCGTAGGTAGGTCTCGTAGGTAGGTCCCGGACTTAGTGATATCTTAAGGGGTCAAGTTCATTTCTACGGTTGGTATCTACGGTCCATAGGAAGATCTACGAGTCGCATGAAAGTCCCATCAAAATTTAGTCCAAATAAAAAGATTTCTGAACTTTATCTATGGTTGACCAGTATGGTCTATAGGAAGTTTTATGGACCGTAGGTCCAAACCGTAGAACGACTTCTATAATTATTTTGAGGGGTTGTTGAGTCCTTTCCCAAATTGTTTTGATCAAAACTAAGTTATTTTGGCCTTCATCCTAAGACTTATATAAAGCTTTTAGGTCCTAAAACTACCCACTTCAACCCTATTCTCCTAATTTCCCAAAACCTAACCAAATTCAACCTCTCCAATTCTCTCAAGACTAAAGAAGGAGAAGAAGCTAAGGTTAATTCAACTTCACCAATCCTCCAATTATTTTAGGCTTCAAGCATCAAGATATGTGGGTATTTACCCATTGAATGCATTCTTCATTGGGTCCCCAAGGGTTCCAATTTCTCAATCTCAAATTCAATTGTCTAAATTAGGTTTCAATCCAATCCTTATGGGTTTCATTCAATTGTAATTGATTATTGTTAATTAAGTTTTGTAATGCAAGATTCAATGTTAGTATATGATATTTAGTTGAAATTATGTTGAACCCTACCTAGATTATGATTTTCAACTATGAACCTATGATGAACTCATGAACCTGTGAATTATTAATTTATGAAGATATAAATATTTTTATGAAATCATTGTAAATGATTTGGGGATGCTTTGAAAGGAAAATGTCAATGTTATTGGGAAAGGTTTTCTCACATGTTATTATGATCATGATTGTGAAAGGTATTTTTCACATATGGATTCACAATGGTGAAATGTTTTCTCATCTATGTTAAATTATGTTTAACTAGTTATTCAATGTTTTGATCTTATGCGGATTGGTATTGGTCATTGCCTTTCTTATGTTATAACGATATTTGACTTTTATCTATTGCGTTGGGATTTAGACTTAGCACCGAGAGGGCTTTAAGGTGGAGGCTCAAATAGGGTAGTCTCTGGTAGCAATCTCTAGTCCCAAACTACGTGCCCCCATATGATTTCCTTAAATGACTTACCTAGTGGATCCACTTTAGAAAAAGATGATATGTACAGATTATACCTTGGAAAGTAGATTCACCTTCTTTCAGTTTGAGGGATATACCGGATTCCATGATATAACTCTCATGGTCATATTGTCGGTTAAAGCTAATATTCCACAAAATGACTATGTTTCTTCAATACTTTTCTTATGTCCTTTATGTTGATGTATTTTTCCACAGTTAATGATTCACATGTCATTTCTTCTTTAAGTCTTTAAATGTTCAAAGAATGATCATGCCTACCTTTTTAAGACATTCACGCTATCATGTCTATTTTATGCATATTGCCTCATACTTAGTCCATTCTATGTACTAATGCATACTTGTGCCTACATTGTTTCACTAAGGTAGGGACGCTCCTGCCTCCCATACTCGTGGCTACCGTTTTCCAATTTTGTATGTGATGTATGGGTTCCGTACCAAGCACTTTCCTTATACTGTATTAGATGGATTATTGAGACTTATGATAGACTTCCCCTTTGTCAAAACTCTTTGAAATATAAAATGCTATCTTTTGAATTCTTTATTTCTATTATCTTGTATGATGTATGCTAAGTGGCTTGTGAAGGGCCTCTCGGGGTTCTATATGCCATGCTATACCTGGGGTATAGTTTGGGTCATGATAAATTGAGACTCTTGTGGTCGGTGAACACATCCACATGAATGCCATAGAGATAGTGACGTCATATATTGAGAGAAAAAACTATGTATGCTAACACGAGATTGTGAGTCAGGTAGTTCCTCTCGTGAATCTTTAGTTTCCTAGAGGCATAGGCTATAACCTTACCATTCAGCATCAACACACAACCAAGCCTCTCTCTGGATGCATCACAATTGTAACACCCCAAAAATTTCTAAATCAAGACTTGAATTTTCCGAGTGATTTTAAATTATCTTAGGTGTTAAGGTCAATAGATGTAGCACCCCGAGTTTCAAAAAAGAACTTAAGAGAAATTTGTTCAAGTTACCCATCAGTTTTCTTAAGTTTAGGGTCAATTTCAATCAACGATATCTTTTAACACAAAGAATTGGGTGGCCCATAACCTATCAAATCGAAGTCTTCAGTCCTCTTTCCAACGCTAGTAATTTTTCCTCAATCAGAGCTCTGGGTAAAAAGTTATGACTAAATTACTAAAGACACGTGAGCCTGGCAGCAGGTTTGCGATGACTCCACGTTACGGAGCGTACAGACCTCACTGCCCACTAGAAAATTATTCCGACTTCCAACTCATTTTATTTATTTTTTAAGGTTATTTTAGTCCTAAAAACCCTTAGGAAGTCATCTATATTACCCTAAACATGTAGAAAAATCAGTTTTCATAATCAAACCCTCTCATTTACTCCAAAAATTTCTATGCTCAAGAAATTCAAGAAACGCTAAGTCTAGGGTTCATCTTCCAAGATTCCCCCTCAAGTTTCTTCAAGAACATTGTTCTTCCAGGTATGTAAGTTTTCATAGTGTTGGGTTTATTCACCCTCACGCTAATCATAAATTTCTAATTTCGAATTCATCCATGAGATTGTCTATATTGAGAGTTTTATTGAGTGCTTGAGTTTAATTGATAATGGAGATATTTGGATCCTTGAGGTAAGGGTTTTGCAAAATAGTTGAGTTTCTTGATTGAGTTTTGTGCGGGTTTCATTGAAATTGTTCTGGGTTTGTGAAACTTCATGAATTTGGACAATGGAACTGCTTTACGTATGAGTTGAGTCGAGTTTGGGAGAGGAAGAAAAGATCGGGCAAATAATTGTGCCCAGGTCCGCATCGCAGAAGCGCTTAAGATTTTCAGCATCTAATCAATCATCCCCTCTCTGTGTCACGGATAGGATACAAAGTCCTCTATCTCAAAAATTATTTCGTGACCAAAAAATAAAATCCTTCTCCGTGTCGTACCAGTGCTTTTCAATTCGTGTCATCGCTCTCTTCGTATTACTAACTATCTAAACCTTCACTATACATTGAGAGATCCTATATCCTAATCATAGCTCTTGAATTCACATTTCAAATTAAAGTCAAGAGAGAAGTCCAAGAGGTCTTTTGAGTCAAATTGTGATTTCTTTTATAATCAACTATAGTTTTGACGAAGTGTTGAGGGAGTTAAGGGGAGAATGAGAAGAGTTGTGTTCTTGAGTTTTGATATCTTTATTGAGATCCTTGAGTTGAGTTGTTCATGTCCATAATTTTGTATGAACCCTATGACTTGATTATTCGTGAGATGAGTAGTATCTTTGAGTTTTGAGTATTGAGTTCTATGAGGTCCTTGAGTTGTTTCGTTCATGTCTATACTTCAACATGAATCCTATTTTTCAGTTTCAAGTTTTGAGAAGTTTGTGAATACCAATTATGATTTTTAAAACTGAGTTTTGAGGAAGTAAAAGATGAGTTTTGAGAACGAGTTTTCAATTATGAATCGAGTTGAGTATAAGGGAACTAAGTATTCCCAAATGTATCATAGAAAAGAGAAACTTTGATTTCTAAAAAGAGTTTATGAGGTCAAAGACATTTTTGAGCAGTTACCTCTTATAAGAGGGTAGTTTGAGCAATTATATCAACCTATAGGAAGAGTTATGTTTTTAAACATATGAGCATGAGGTATATATTATTGGGAGTCGTATTGAGCACCGATTTGGGGATGAGTTCAGACATCTCAAAATCCTCATAAACTATGTATGCCAACATGGGTAAAGGATCATACTTTTTAGACGATTCCTTATTGCTTTTAGAGCATAGCATAGTGGATCCAGTTAGTTGAGGATTTCCTATACACCGGCAAGGTATAGGACAGTTCTAGCAGCGTGGGCGAGATGTTGTATCATCACATATCTTATAGTGATGATTGTCGGTTAGAGAATCTCCCAATTAAGAGTAAAGAGTTATTATTGTATTTTTATACATTTTGAGTACTTTTCTACTGTTTACAAAAGCTTTATTTATTGCATCTTATTATCTTTGCTTTCATATTGAGTTGAGTATTCTTGAGTTGACTTGATTATCCTTGAGTTGAGTATCATTAAGTTTAGTTGATTATTCTTGACTATCCTTGAGTTGAGTATCATTGAGTTGAGTATTTTGAGTTGAGTTGAGTTGGGATGAGGTGAGTATGTTTCCTTTTTATCAGTTCAAGCTTATATTTATATTCAAAGTTCCCCTTACATGCTCGTACATTCAGTGTAATGACGCCATTTGGCCTACATCGTTTCATGATGCAGATACATGTACTTAGGATCATCAACATATGTTTCGTTGAGATCATTTGACCTTCATGTCAGTTTTGGTGAGCCTTCTAATATTCAAGAGGACTTCACCTTTATCTCATAGTTAGTAGTTTTGAGATGTCGTGGGTCTTGTCCCGATATCCTTCTGTAATAGTAGAGGCTTCATAAATAGACAGAGTTGAGTAGTTTTCAATATTTACCTTGTTTTGAGTTGTTTTTACAAACTCTGAGTTTATCTATTGAGTATTGTTCATACATTTTAAAGTTGAGTATTTGAGTTTATTAAATTTTATTCAATTTTAAGCTTATGCATGCTTGAGTTAGTCTTCTATTTGTAGTCAGGATGAGGGTTCTCTTGGGGTCCAGAAATAGTTCTCGAGTGCCGGCCATGTCTAGGGTGTAGGCTCGGATCGTGACAAACTTAGTATCAGAGCACATAGTTCAAGTGTCCTAGGGTGTCTATGAAGCCATGTCAGTAGAATCTTATTCATGGTTGTGAGGGGCCCACTTTTATAAATGAGGGACTACCGACATTTAATAAAAGTTTCCCTTCTTTCATACTCTAAATCATGCAATAAAACTGAGTCATAAGAAACTTATTCAAACTCGTGCGTTTCTCATATTCATTCGACTACCCGTCATACTCAAGTTAGTTGAAATACAATGCCCAGATCCTTATTGATGAGTTACTCTCAACAAAAGTCTTGAGAAATACATGAGACTACAGAGGGGCTTGAGAGAAGCACGTTATAGTTCCTATACCAAACAAAACTCACTTTGTCTTACAATGGATCTTAAATGTCTCTACTTTATTCAAATAAGGTAAAACATTGTGGTAACTCAAAAAATAATCAATTTTTAAAGAATTTAAAGAATAAAACAATTTAAAAGGGAATAGCCACCTAAGTTTAGAAAAAAACTAGGAAATCAATTAATTAATAAAAACTGTCTATGAAACTAATAGATTCTTGTTTAAATATTGGGAATGAGTCTCTAGAAGTTGTGGGTCAATACTGCTCGAATCTGAAGCTCGTCGTATTAAAAATTTGTGCACTCATTGGGAATCATGGAATTGCGGGTCTCTTTTCTTCAGCTGGTCATGTTTTAACAAAAGTAAAGCTTCATTTGTTAAAATATGACCAGCTAAAGAAAAGAGACCTGCAATTCCTAGACCCCCAATGAGTGCACAATTTTTTTAATACAACAAGCTTCATATTCGGGCAGTATTGACCCACAACTTCAAGTGATTCAATCACAATGTTTAAAGTAGAATCTATTGGTTTCATAAATATTTGTTTAATTAATTAATTAATTCATTCATTGGTTTCCTAGTTTTCCTAAAATTAGGTGGCGACTCCCTTTGTACTTTGAGCTTCCCACTTTTAGTAATAAGTATGATATGATGATATAAGATTGTACCATTCAGAACTCACCGGATATAGTCGTAAACTTGTTTCCTTAGCTTAGACTTTGAGTTGTTCCTCTAGCTCAGTTTCTTGATCAATCTAGTGTGAAATTGATATAGCAAACTTTGGTGGAAAAAGCAGAAAAGAAACTGCAAAATCCAAAACTTAGAAACACCACATGAATTTACTATAGAATTTGATACTGAAATGTACTTTTACTTTACAACAGTGAATTTTTTTTAATTTAAACTCCAAAATAAATGTATCATTTTAAAAAAGATCAAGAAAATAAAAACAATAATTGCAAGAATATAAGCATAAAAAAACTAACTTTTTTTTGTCATAGAAAGACATAAAAAGATTTATATAGAAACCATAAAAAACAAAAGGTAGAAAAAGAAGAGAGAAAATAATTTGTCTTAATAAAAAGAGTGAAGAACTAGGAAATAACCAACAACAATAGGAAACACATTATAACAAAAAGATTGATTTACTTGTATAAAAACCAGCAGAACAAAAAAAATAAAAATAAAAATTTCCCTTGCTAAAAAAATGAAGAACTGGAAAATAACCAACAAGAACATTAAAAAGATTATAAGAGAAAATTTGTTTCACTGGTATAGAATGAACAAATGTGACCAATTAACCAACCAACAAAATCACTTGTTATAAATAAGATCTTGTTGTTGCATCGAAAGAGATAAATGTTGACTAATCTGGCTAACATTGAACTTGATAAAATGAAATGGTTGAATAATTGAATAATGAGATTATTCAGGAATACACATTGAATGCTGAGATTATGCATTGAATTTCTTGTAGTAGATCCATAATCAAAAAAGTGTTTGTGATTGTTCCAGAAGAAATGAAACAAAAGATGTGGTAGAGCTAGGACAATTATTGTATGAGGTATACTCAATGCTAAATGTAGAGGCGCACAATAGATTGATCTGAACATCATGAGTTGTTCCGTAATAAAACAAGTTGTTGATACCTTCTTCTCGGTTCCTTCTTCCATAACCAGAGCTCGGAGAAGGAAGAGATAAGAGGGCCCTATGGAGAATGTGGTCAGAAATCCATAATAGAATTCGACCACAATGACCGAATTCATTATCTTCATGTATAAGGATACTAGATTACCTAGTAGAAAAGATGTTGTTTTGGATTCGGCAAGCCGGGCCACAGATTGAGGGAGTTCCCAGTGGCCTCACTAAGGGGAAAGATGTTCTCCAACAGACATACCAACCCTTCAAAAACTCTAGCGGGTCACGCGACTCAACAAGGTATTTAGCCTAGTGTCGGAGGAAGTCAGCGCTAGAATAGTCTCTATGCTTTGCAGACACGCCGGGATCAGGAAGATTCCCATGATGTAGTCATTGGTATGTTACGTGTCTTTCAACTTGATGCTTATGCATTATTAGATCCAGGAGCCACACTTTGTTTCGTGACTCCTTATATTACAGTAAATTTTGATATAAGTTTTGAAATCTTATCAAAACCCTTCTCACTCTCTACTCATGTTGGTGGGCCAATCTTAGCTAAACTGTTGTACAAAAATTGCTCAGTCTCAGTTTTTCAAAAAGTCACCACAATTGATCTAGTAGAGTTAGACATGCTTGATTTTGATACTATTCTTGGTATGGACTAGTAATACTCTTGTTATGCCTCAATCGACTTTAGAACTAGAGTCGTGAAATTGTTCAGTTTCCTAGCGAACTAGTGATAAAGTAGAAGGGTAGTACTTTAGTTCCTATAGGTCGATTTACCTCTTACCTTAAGGCTAGAAAAATGATATATTAGGGTTATATTTACCATCTAGTCTTAGTGAAGGAATCCAGTTCTGAAACCCCAACATTGCAGTCAGTTCCAGTAATGAATGAGTTTCTAGAAGTGTTCCCTAAATACCTTCCCAGAGTCCCTCCAGAAAGGAAAATTGACTTTGGAATAGACCTTTTTCTACATACCCAGTTGATTTCAATTCCTCCTTACAGAATTGGTCCATTGGAGCTTAAGAAGTCGAAGGATCAGTTAAAGGACCTTCCAGATAAAGGTTTCATCAAACTCAACATATCCCCATGAGGTGCTCCACTTCTTTTCGTGTGTAAGAAAGATGGTTCTCACAGAATGTGTATTGATTACTACCAGCTGAACAAAGTCACAATCAAGAATAAATATTCCATTCCTAGGATTGATGAATTATTCGACCAGCTTTAGTATGTCAATGTATTTTCAAAGAGAGACCTCAGATCAAACTATCATCAACTTAGATTCACAGAATGTGACATTCCAAATATAACCTTCAAAACTCAATATGGTCACTATGAATTTGTTGTTATGTCTTTTAGACTAACCAATGCTCCTGCAGATTTTATGGACCTGATGAATATAGTGTTGAAACAATATTTGAACATATTCGTCATTGTCTTCATAGATGACATTCTTATTTATTCTCGGAGTGAGGATGAGTATGCAAACCATTTGAGGATTTTTTTGCTCTTAAGAGTAAGTTTTTCACAACACAACCATTTACACATTATAGTCTAGTAATATAAAGTGTATGTATTTATTAGTTTGGCATAAATGAGAAAATATTTTACATATTACACACCAAAATCAAATGAAAACAATTGTAAAGTTATAATTATTCTACTAAAAAATCTATGGACCCAAAAATCATTAGTTAGTAAATAGTAAAGGTAAAACTATAATTGTCCTACTATACAAATTTTAATATTGGAATATTTACAATGCATACATAGAACTTTGATGTAATTTCTAAATAATCTAGTTTTCTTTGAAGAAGAACTAATTTTACATACTCAAATAAAAAATCATATAATATATTGTGTCTTGAAGTTTTTTTTTTTCATTCAATTTTAATGTAAAAATACATAACTAAAAGGACCCTCATGGTCGCTTTGTATTTTCTGCATGTTTTTCCTAATTTTACCCCTTTTATTATATTTTGTATGATATTTGTGACCTGTGGGGATGGGTGACATGATTTATGTGGAGATCGGATGAGTAATGACTAGGTTTCTCAGTTTTGAAAGTTTAAAGTTTGAAAAAAGTGTCACGACCCAGGGGTACACCATAGATGTAACATGGCGTACTTAACCCCGAAGGGGTCTCATACAAGCCCTTAGCATATCATAACATAAGCTAATAGAAAAGTACAGAAATTTTAAAACTTTATCCATACAATCGAAGTCTTTATAAAACCAAATCGGAAGTCTTACTAAACTTGTTTCAAACCATCTAATAAAACTTTGAATACACTCTTGGGACACAACACATACAATAGTCTTAAACATAAAGAAAAGACATAAAGGAAAAAAGGTGATCAATCCTCGATGCTATGAGGACTTACCAAGTCTTCAACTTCTTGCTACTTCTAAGAACCTAGCCTCAAAGATAGCACTCAATGTCGTCGGACCCTACATTTGATGAGAATGTAGGCAATAGTATGCGTTAGTACAAAAGTACTAACTATGTTATCTAGGATGACATCATAAGAGCATAACACAAAGGTTAGCCAACATAAAACATAAGTCATAAGCATAGGAGATAATAACATGATCATAAGCATAATCTCCAACATAGGCACATTATGAGAATAAGTCAATCATAAGGCATAATCCACTATCATAGGAAATACCACAGATTCATAAGCTTAGTCCATACTCAAATCATCTTAACATAAGAGAAACTTCATAAGTAACCATCAAGTTATACTTGTACAATGCATAGATGAGACCCCATAATCCCACCTAGGCTAAGTACCACCTTTAAGCCATCAAACTTCTTTAGCATCTTTTAATATCATCATTTAACTTACTTCTCATAGACAAGGGAATCTCTCACCTTTAGTCAATCATAACATGGAAGGCAACTATAACAACAATCCATCTAAACATATATCATACAAGAGAAACACTTATTAGGTAACCATAAGTCATACTTGTGCAATGCATGGATAAGACCCCATAATCCTACCCACAATAAGTATTCCTTTAGGTCATCATTCTTATACTTCTTGGTTGGAAACTAGTCCCTCTCTTTAAACCATAGAACACTATGAGGTACTTCCTTAAGCACATCTTAGTTCATTAATAGGTTGAACCCTATGAGATACTTCTCTAAGCATGTCTAGGTTCATTATTAAGATGGACCCTATAAGATACTTCCTTGAGCATGTATAAGTCCATTAATGCTTTTGAATACTTGGAGATACTTCTTCAAGTAATTCTTAGTTCATTGGATACGGAGATTGCTACTAGAAACCCTACCTCCACTATGTGAAGGCTTCCATCTCATGAGACCCAACTTTGGAGTTCCCCCTTTAACTTGGATAGTCCTCACATCAACTAGGTGGGGTTCTCCGTTCAACTTGTAGCCCGGACCCTACCTTGTGTGATACTCTATCTCATTGTCCAAATCCACTAGCGGCCAAGCATACAACCCTAGATTCAGTATTAAACCTTACTTAATATTCATATCTCATGAAAGAATGTCCTTGACAGTCAATCCATGTTAAAGTGATTCTATCACTTTATACATTCAAGCACTCATAAGGTAGGTTAGGTGAGTATAGTCCTTTCACAACAATTCTACCTATTAGACCTCTATTCTTATATAGACTTTACTCTCAAAGCCTTAACATACATAATTCATCACATTGGCTTTACTCTCAAAACCCAAGTGATCAACCTTAATGACTACAAGCCTTACTCTCAAATCATTAATCATCATACATAGCTACAATACAAGACATTCTAGTCATAAGCTTCATCTTTAAGCAATTCTAGTCATAGTTCATCATATATGGTCAATCTCAAGTTTTACTAGTCAAGATCCATCATATAGACTTTATTCTAGTTCAATTCATGTTTACATGCTTCTATTCTTGAACAATTGCTATACACAACATCAATTCTAGAAGATCAACTCTAAGTCTTCAATTTCCCTTCCAAGGGATAAACCCACATAACTTCAATTTCATCAATTAACTAGGGTTAGCAAGGTAAAACATATAATATCTTCATAATAACATAATTCAATTCTAAATAAATCATAAACAAGTACTATTTACTTAATTGGAATCATACTCAACATTACCCACATCATAGGAAGAAACCCTAGCTAAGATTGGGGTTTATCTTCACAATTTGGGGGAAATCTATGGGGCTCCATGGATGGAAGAATCCATGGATTAATAATCTAACATACCTTGGATACAAAGCTTTACAACGTTTGCAACAATGGAGGCTTGTTCTTGACCTAAGCTTCAAGCTCTATCTTCTTCTTCAACTCTTAGAGAGAGAAATATTTGAGAGGAGAGTATTTTGAGGATTTGATTTGGGTCTTGGGGAAATAATGACTTAATTGGGCGGTTAAAGTGTTAAATAGTTTATATAGGTGTTTTAAGGCTAGTCATTTCATGTATCAGGACACTTCATCCAATACTAAGTGTCAACGATCGTGAGTAGTAATATAACCCAACTAGTGAGTTGGGGTCAAGTCCCAAGGAGTGGTTTGTAATTGAGAATCAATAGAAAAAGCCATAAATATGCTCAAGTCAATCATAGCTAAAAACATTTACGTAGAAAAACATAATTCAAGTTCGGGGTGACACAAGTGTCAAATATCAAAGGGGGTTTTGTATTCGATTATCAACTAAAACAGTAAATAACATGAAAAAATGAATATGGAGACTGGATTCATGGGATGTGATAGGATTATGAGCTAAGGTAAACAACGGAGTAATTGCAATTAATAGTAAACAACTGCAAATTAGTGAATAAGCTAGACTTTAGTGGGGATAAACTTTCTCTCAAACAATTTATGCCGAATCAAATTGGTTTCTCTCGAACACCAATAAGCGGCAATGAAGCACAACCTTCGCTTTAGTCCATTCACTCTCTCGAGCTGAATGTGTGGAAAAGGGTTTAGGATTCACTCTCTCGAGCTGAACCCATGACAACCCAATACCCACAGACCATCGATTCAGTAATTTTGGTTTTAAAACCTCTCTCTCTCGCAAGCCAAAAACACGAAGTTAAGATTATATTTTCAACTACAACCCATTAAATTCAACCACAATTACTGAACAAAATCACTTTTAAACATCAAATAAACTATCAATTAACAATACCCATTAGTTAAATCAACCCATAATCACACCCTAAGAATTGGGGTTTTAGGTAGACATAGTAAAAAGGTAAAAATCCTTACCAAGTTGTGTTTCCATCAACTGGGTAAGATTGATATAGTCTTTACAAAGGTCTAAGATGAAGAATTTTCAACACCCACTTCAAATTTCTTCGAAATGGAAATCTTCAAATCTTCAAAACTAAGGAAATATTGTCTCTCTATTCAGTTCTAAGCTCTTAACTTCAAAAACTACTGAATGTTCAATCTCATATCAGATAAAATTTAAACAAGTATTTATAGTTGTCAAAAAGTGTGTTGCGAAGGTTCATCGGCGCAGTAAGTAGGGATCGCCGATCCACTCGGTGATCCGCCCTTTGGTCAATTCCATCGCCTTTTTGCTTTGGCCTTAAGCATCTTCAAGTTTTGTAACTTTAGGCGATATGGCACTGCTTCGCGGAACCGTTCGGCGACTCGCCGACTGCTCCTTTCTCTCGCTAACTAGATTTTCTCCTTCAGGGCTTGGCACTCTGGAAAAATAGGCGAGAGCCTAGCCGTTCAGCGACTCGCCTAATGGGTTAGGTGATCCTCAGGCTTTCTTTTCTTCGTTCTTTCAGCTGCCT
>NW_006238948.1:560749-592787 GCF_000226075.1 Solanum tuberosum | reverse complement strand
AAGCCCTAAATGAGTCCAAATCGTGGATTCATCAACACCCTCAACTTAAGCTTTTGCTTGTCTTCAAGTAAAACTCAAGTTCAGCAGTTCAAAAAGGATGGCTCAAACAGTGCTACTGAAGATTCAATCATGAATGCACACAAAAAGACTCAACTTACTCATGTAAAGAACAATTGTGCACTCAAAGAGTCAAGTTGTGACTCACCAATATCAAAGAATCTCAAGCTCACAATACTTGCTCCAAATGCAAGTTCAAGCTCAACAAAGGTATTCAAATGCCCTCACAAAAAGAATGATTCCAAATTCACACACAATGGTTCAGCAATTTAAAGTTCCAGAATCTAATGCAACGCTCACACTCACAAAGATGAACACAATGTATGATTTCACACATAGGTTTGCCCGTATTTTCCAACCAACATTTGTTTCAGCCCACTCAAGATCAAAAAGGTCTTTTCAAGGCTTGTAATAGGGCTGAGTGCAAAGGCATTGACACCAATGACAAACAAGAGTCCATACTTTTGCTAGTGTGCAATGTTCATCAGAAGAGACTCAATTTGATACTTGGCTAGTCACAACGAGATGCAAAAAGTTTACATATTGCTTATGCAACTTCATTTGGCCTCATTGTAGCCGCACATTCACGTTTGTTTGATTATGAGCACTAATCAAGTCATAGGTATTGATCAAAATTGACACTCAAATTTGCAAAAGAACAGGCACATTCAACACAAATAAGAGGTGGCAATTTTTTTTCCAGAAAGGTCAAAAATCATTTACAATTAAAAAGATGGAGCCACAAGCTCAAACATCCACAAGATGTAGTGTAAAAACACTATTATGGCTCAAAAACCCAAATATATAAACAAAACCAGAGAGTCACAAAATCACAAAAGGTGTGCCTCACCCTACCACAAATAAAACATTTGTCCTCAAATGCAAGAAAATATCCAAAAGTCAAACAAAACAAGACAGAGAGGGAGGTAAAGGGAAATCCTATCTAAACAGTTGCTCCATCTGTCGGGGCATCAGTGCCCGGTGCATCACTCTGATCTTGGGCATCAGTGCCCGGAGTCACATTAATAGAAGTAGTAGGTCCACTAGGGGCTGCCAAAGGTATGTCTACCAAAAAGGTCTGCACAACGTCATAGAATCCCTGGGTCCATGAAGGAATATAGGGGTCTCGGGGAGTAGTCTCCCTATCAGAAATGGCCTATTGCCCCTACTCTAACCTCCCGTCAGAGGCTCTTGCCTTCTTCTTTTTGGAGGATTTGATACCCCTTCGTTGATAGTGATACCATGTACTCTTTTCCGGGGTGGCATGTCTATATTTGTCTTTACCATATTTGCAAAACATCAGGAAAAAGTTAGAAAACCTTCAAACAAAATCACAGAAAAATAGTTGCAGATAGACTCGCCGAACCAGTCAGCGAGTCGCCGAATCTCTTTGGCGAGCTAGGTCAGGCTCACTGAAGGGATTGGCTCAATTTTTTTTAGCAACTTCAGAAATGGGTAGGCCCTTTCAGTGAATCACCGACAACTTTCGACGAACAAGGGCTAGCCTGCCGAAAATTACAGTGCAAAAAGGGGTCAAGGGTGCAGACAAAAGGCGATCAAGAAGTCTTTCTGCAAGTTGCCGAGTGCCTTCGGCAACCTCAGGCTTCTCGCCAAAAGTTACAGAGCCCAATAACACATTAAGCATGAAATTAAAGGCGAGATGGGGAACTTCGGCGAACCGTCGAGTGATTCGGCAAGCTCGACCCAGCTCGCCAAACGACCCAACATGCCTACTTTCAACCCATCATCTTGAATTCAACTCCGCAACCCGCAAAAACAAAATCAAAGCATGCACTAGTTAAATGAAAGCAAGACCCATAACACCCATTTCCCTGGGATACTCAGACTTCTCCCGATTTTGCCAAATTTGGCCATTTGACGATATTTTCCCTTAAGAATGGCATCAGCCGCTCTATCATTGGGAAAAACACGTCATTTAGCACAACTACAGGTTACAAAGAATTCACCCAACTAGACCCATCAACATGCAAGCACAACCACACAAGATTTAATCAATTTTAAGGCATAACAATACGGGATTTTAACAATCAAAACAATACGGGCAAGATTTAAAATAGACATTCAAACATTCTAATCCTATCAAAAAGTCCCAACATACACCAATACGATAAGATCATTTGCATAAGAGTATAATTTTGATAAAAGTAAACTCGGGGTTCGGAAAACCAACCTTAGATGCCGATTCAAATTACTTTTGAAATGCTAGGAGGCAATGTAATCCACTCCGAACATAATTCTAATGAATAAAATATGAAGAAAAAGTATGAAATATAGAAAATAGAGTGCGGGTGTGAGTTTGGGAAGATAAAAAGTGAGGGAAAGTGAAAGAGTTAGAAGTTTAAGCCTTTGGCCTTTTAAAAACCGTCCAGTTCTAGCCCAGTCGGCGATATTAATCGTGTTCACCGACACATTCGGCAATCCGCCAAGTGGTCACTTACCGCATCGAGTTTTATAGGACCTCCAGTTAATGTGGGGATCCAAATGGTGGACTACATCACGATCGCCGACTTGGTCGGTGATTCGCCAATAATATCGTAGGATCACTGAGGTTTACAGACTCCAATGTAAAATTGTCTTCAGTGCAACGGCGGTCTAGGTTGGGGTCGCCAACCTCTTCGACGATGCACCAACTGGACCATTTGTTCGCCAACCTGTACTTTTCAATCACTTTCCATACTTTGACCTGCACAATCAACACACCATTATTCCAAACTTAAATAAAATGAAAATAAAACTTGGGTTGCCTCCCAAACAGCGCCTTAGTTAACGCCGTGGCACGACGCAAGTCCACCTTCAAACCTTATTCTTGGGGTTGACCATAGTGTCACTAGGCAACCCCCTTGCTGTCTCGGGTTAAGATGAGATGAGATATGACCCATTTGTTCTCCAACTGCTTGATCGACACTGAATGAGAGGTGACGGTCTAGCTAAGGGTCGACACGTCTTCTTTCATCTCTTTCAAAATCTTGTCCGACCCCTCAACTTTGTTGAGGATACGAGAAAGCATATCCTCAGACTGACCACCATCCAAATCCTTTGGCTTTTGGTGCTCGTGGGGAGGCACATACCTATCCTTCTCCCCATCCTTCCAATTTGGATTACGGTCCCTCCATTCACGATCTCGATCTTTCCAACCTTTATCCCGATTCAAACCTTGCTTACCACCCTGCATCGGGTATTTTGAACGATAACCACCGCCTTGGTTGTCTAGGAAATTTACCTCTTCATTATACAAGGCTTCAAACTTGGACGCATCCGGATTAGCACAGCCGACACCCATGGCATTGACACTTCGAGCACCAGCTCCCATGCCATTTTCAGACAAAATGTCAAGTTGTGTTATGATCTTGGCCATGTTGTTGTCCCTCTCTTGGTCCTTCTCCATCTGTTCCTTCGTCAACTTGAACATTAGAGGGGAGACCTAGTCTTCACGGGTGTACCACAACCTATTTATGGTAGTCATGCCATCCAAGAGCTGAGCCGCTATCACATAAGGTTGCTGCATCAAACATCCCGGAGAAAGTTGGTTAGCAAAACCCTTATTTACCGAGTCTAGATTCCAGTAAAAATACTGCAGCAACACGTTTTTAGGCAAGCCATGGGTTGGGCATTGAAGTACCAACTTTTTGAATCGCAGCCAAGTTTCATGAATCGGCTCGCCCTATAGACGCTTAAAGCTTTGAATGTTGTCCTGAAGAGTCATCATCTTCGAGGGAGAGAAAAATTGCACTTGAAATGCGATAACCAACTCCTCCCACGAAGTGATTGATTCACTTGGCAATTCAGCCAGCCACTTGCATGTTTCTCCGATCAAAGAGAACGTGAACAGCCAGCCACTTGCATGCTTTGTGGTCCGCATACATCCATGAAGTTTCTAATGAGCTCATGGGGATCCTCATGAGTCAACCACTGAAAAAGCCCTTTTAGTTGCAATAGTTGCAACATAGTACTCGTGATGTGGAACACCGCATTCCTTTCGGCCGAAGGTAAGAGAATGGCACCAATACTTCCCATGAGATGGGGGTCATTAGCATGAGGCTCGTTGAAATCGTTGAGGTTTTCGATGTCATCTTGATGGCCTACTTGGCTGCCATTGCTACCGTTCACACTCATACTTCCTAGTTTAACACACAAACAAGTAAAACAAAACTAAAAATTAAGTAAGTATCACTATAATTAACAATAACAAATTCAACTAAACTAAAAATTCTAAAATAACACCACTCCCCTACAGCGGCGCCATTTTTGATTTCACGTATCAAGACACTTCATCCATTACTAAGTGTCAACAATCGTGAGTAGTAATATAACCCAACTAGTGAGTTGGGGTCGAGTCCCAAGGGAGTGGTTCGTAATCGAGAATCAATAGAAAAAACATAAATATGCTCAAGTCAATCATAGCTAAAACCATTTACAAAGAAAAACATAATTCAAGTTTGGGGTGACACAAGTTTCAAATATCAAAGGGGGTTTTGTATTCGATTATCAACTAAAATAGTAAATAACAAGAAAATATGAATATGGAGACGGGATTCTTGGGATGTGATAGTATTATGGGATAAGGTAAACAATCGGGTTATTGCAATTAATAGTAAACAGCTGCAAATCAGTGAATAAGCTAGACTTTAGTGGGGATAAACTTTCTCTCGAACAATTTATCCCGAATCAATTTTGGTTTCTCTCCAACACCAATAAGCGCCAATGAAGCACAGTCTTTGCTTTAGTCCATTCACTCTCTCGAGCTGAATGTGTGGAAAAGTGTTTAGGATTCACTCTCTCGAGCTGAACCCATGACAACCCAATACCCACAGATTATCGATTCAGTAATTTTGTTTTAAGACCTCTCTCTCGAGCAAGCCAAAAACACGAAGTTAAGATTGTATTTGCAACTACAATCCATTAAGTTCAACCACAATTACTGAACGTAATCACTTTTAAACAGCAAATAAACTATCAATTAACAATACCCAACAGTTAAATCAACTCATAATCACATAATCACACCCCAAGAATTGGGGTTTTAGGTAGACATAGTAAAAAGGTAAAAATCGTTACCAAGTTGTGTTTCGATCAACTGGGTAGGATTGATATAGTCTTTACAAAGGTCTAACATGAAGAATCTTCAACACCCACTTCAAATCTTCAAGACTAAGGAAATATTGTCTCTCTATTCAGTTCTAAGCTCTAAACTTCAGAAAGTACTGAATGTTCAATATCATATCAGATAAAAATTTAAACAAGTATTTATAGTTGTGAAAAAGTGTGCTGCGAAGGATCAGTTGACACAGTGAGTCGGGATCGTCGATCCACTTGGCGATCCGCCCTTTGGTCAATTCCATCACCTATTTGCTTTGGCCTTCAGCATCTTCAAGTTCTTTAACTTTTGAGGATATGGAACTGTATCGCGGAACCGTTCGGCACACCGCCTCACCAACCACGAGTGGTACAATGATCCTTGGTGGCCACCACGAGCCGTCTAGGCTATCGTGGTCCAAGGCAGTGTCATGGCAAGCTTGGGGAAGCCTTGTCTCTTGCCTTGGGCCTTGGCTCTTGCCTTGGGCCTTGCCCCCTTGTGTTGTCCCTTGCCCTCTAGTCTTGACTTGTAACCCTCGAACTTAGCCCTAGGTGGTCTACTAAACTACGGGGTGTTACAATATCTCCCCCTTGGTAACATTCGTCCTCGAATGATGATTCTAAACACCTCTTTAGGAAACGAGTCTAAACTAGCAGCCCATCATGCATGCCAGACATCTAAATGCACACAAACAAAATGAGGAACTTCAACTACAAGCTAAACATATTCCATGCAACACAAGGAGGTAGAAACTACTTCTAAAAACCCAAGATGCAAGATTTCTTATAACTAGTCATGTTCAAGGAGGAACTACCATCTCCTTAGTCATAACATGCTCAGCATACTCTCGTGGAGCCTATATGCAATTTTACTCTAAAAAAGCATCTATTCAATGAGGAATCTCTCAACTCCAAACTAAGGCATGCTCATCTATTCATCTCATAAAGCCAAATATGCAACTCATACTAAATGCACAACAACATGAGGAAAATTTAATCATGCAAACTCATTTTCTTTTAAATCACAAGCATTTATGAACATGCATCATATAAGGAAATCATGGCAACACATAACACACAATAACCTTGCTACCTAGGCACACCATCTCCCCCTTAGGATTAAGCCTATACAAACTTTTCTAAACATCATTCATAATAGAGGAAACTTCTAAGTCTAACATATCAAGTCATAAAAGACCAAACAATACCGGAATCTAATACAGCATGAAACACATACCGATAGTCACATTAAGAGGTCACTCTTGATCATTTTTAGCTTAGAGGACATAGAACCTATTCTTCTTTTGGGCACTCTCATCCGGACCACTAGGAGAAACTTGCTTATCCTCCCTTCCCTTGGCTTTAAGCACCGGGCTATCCCTCATTTTGTGCCCACTCTTTCCACACCCATAACAACCATCCATTCCTGCTAGGCACTTACCATAATGATTACTTCCATACTTGGTGCAAGTAGACTTAGGTAATGGAGACCCACTACCTTTCTCTTGGTTAACCCTAGGGGTATAAGGGGAATCTTGACCAAAATACCTTTGTTTAGACTTGGGTCTACCTTGTTCATCGAACTTAGTATTAGACAAAGTTCCCCTCATTGGTCCTAGCTCTCTTCATCTCCCTATTGTTTTTCCTAAGGTTTGACTCCTCAATTTGTTGGGCATACACCATAAGCCTAGAGATATCCATGTCACCCACAAGCATTGTCGTACGTCATTCTTCTTCAACCGATTTGGACACACCCATCAAAAACCTACTCATCATTTCCCTCGAATTTGCTACCATAGATGGAGCATACTTAGACAATAGAGCAAATTTCAAGTCATACTCCTTAGCAATCATGCTACCTTGCTTAAGGTTGATAAAATCTTCTACCTTAGCCTCCCTCAACTCCCGAGGAAAGAACCTATCAAGAAATGCTAGTTTGAACACTTCCCACTCTATTGGGCCCACTTCTACCGGCCTAGCATCTTTCCATTGTTCATACCATATTTAAGCAACATCCTTCAATTGGTAAGCGACTAGTTCTGCTTTTTCTACTGAAGTCACCCCCATGATGGCAAGTACTTTATACACCTCATCTATAAATCCATTAGGATCCTCTTCCACCTTGGAGCCATAAAATTCCGGAGGGTTCATCCTCAAAAACTCCCTCACTCTAGAAGAAGTCATCCCCCTTATTAGGTTCACCGGAGCTACACCCTCTCTATTGGCTTGCGCCGTCAAGGCTTGAGCCAACAATTGCATAATAGACCTAAACTCTGCATAAGTCACATTCTCCCCAATAAGATCAATTGGAGCTTGAGGAGGAGCTTAGTGTGGAACTTGGAGAGGAACCTCTTGATCAACATTGCCTTCCTTATCTCTCCTATCATTTTCCCTTGTATTAGCCATACCCTAAAAAACCATAGGGCACAGATTAGAAGAAGGACCTACTAAAGCCAAACTCTATAGAATGACTTAGAGAAAGAAGAAGTGAAGTTTCATAATCATATAATAGCCTCCTATTCATAAATTTGGCACGCTTCACATTTATGAACAATACTCTACTAGACATGGTTTGAGACAATCCTAGAACCATTCTAAACCTTTTGCTCTGCTACCAAGTTTGTCACGACTCAAGGGTACACCCTAGATGTAACATGGCGTACTATTGACCTCGAAGGGGTCTTATACAAGCCCTTACCATATCATAACATAAGATAATAGAAAAGTATGGAAATTTTATAACTTTATCCATACAATCGAAGTCTTTATAAAGGCAAAGCGGAAGTCTTACTACACTTGTCTCAAACCATCTAATGCAACTTTGAATAAAATCTTGGGACACATCCCATACAATAGTCTTAAACATAAAGAAAAGACATAAAGGAAAAAGATGATAAATCCTTGATGCTATGAGGACTCAGCAAGTCTTCAACTTCTTGCTCCTTCTAAGAAGCTAGCCTCAAAGATAGAACTCAATGTCGCTGGACACTACATTTGATGAGAATGTAGGCAAGAGTATGCGTTAGTACAAAAGTACTAAATATGTTAGCTAGCATGACATCATAAGAGCATAACACAAGGATTAGCCAAGATAAAACATAAGTCATAAGAATAAGAGATAATAACATGATCATAAGCATAATCTCCAACATAGGCACAGTATGAGCATAAGTCAATCATAAGGCATAATCCACTATCATAGGAAATACCACATATTCATAAGCTTAGTCCATACTCAAATCCTCTTAACATAAGAGAAACTTCATAAGTAACCATCAAGTTATATTTGTGCAATGCATAGATGAGACCCCATAACCCCACCTAGGCTAAGTACAACTTTTAGGCCATGAAACTTCTTTATCATCTTTTAATCTCATCATTTAACTCACTTCTCATAGACAAGGGAATCTCTCACCTTTAGTCAATCATAACATGGAAGGCAACTATAGACACAATCCATCTAAACATATATCATACAAGAGAAACACTTCTTAGGTAACCATAAGTCATACTTATGCAATGCATGGATAAGAGCCCATAATCCTACCCACACTAAGTATTCCTTTAGGTCCTCATTCTTATACTTCTTGGTTGGAAACTAATCCCTCTTTTTAAACCTTAGAACACTATGAGGTACTTCCTTAAGCACATCTTAGTTCATTATTAGGTTGAACCCTATGAGATACTTCTTTATGCATGTCTAGGTTCATTATTGAGATGGAACCTATGAGATACTTCCTTGAGAATGTCTAAGTCCATTAATGCTTTTGAACGCTTGGAGATACTTCTTCAAGTATGACTTAGTTCATTGGATACAAAGATTTCTATTAGAAACCCTAACTCCACTATGTGAAGGCTTCCATCTCATGAGACCTAACTTTGGGAAAACCCGGACTCTACTATGTGAGAGTTCCCCCTTTAACTTGGATAGTCCTCACATCAACTAGGTGTGGTTCTCCTTTCAACTTGGAGTCCAGACCCTACCTTGTGTGACACTCGATCTCATTGTCAATATGAACTAGGGGCCAAGGATACACCACTATATTCACTATTAAGCCTTGCTTAACATTCATGTCTCATGGAAGAATGTCCTTGACAATCAATCCATGTTAAAGTGATTCTATCACTTTATACATTCAAGCACTCATAAGGTAGGTTAGGTGAGTATAGGCATTTCACCACAATTCTACCTATTAGACCTCTATTCTCATATAGACTTTACTCACAAAGCCTTAACATACATAATTCATCACATTGGCTTTACTCTCAAAACCCTAGTGATTAACCTTTATGACTAAAAGCCTTACTCTCAAAGCTTTACTTCATACAATCATTATACATATCTACATTACAAGACATTCTAGTCATAAGCTTCATCTTTAAGCAATTATAGTCATAGTTCATTATATAAGGTCAATCTCAAGCTTTACTAGTCAAGATCCATCACATAAAATTTATTCTAGTTCAATTCATGTTTACATGCTTCTATTGTTGAACAATTGCTATACAGAACATCAATTCTAGAAGATCAACTCTAAGTCTTCAATTTCCCTTCCAAGGAATAAGCCCACATAACTTTAATTTCATCAATTAACTAGGGTTAGCCATGGAAAACATATAATATTTTCATAATAAGATTATTCAATGCTATATCAATCATAAACAAGTATTATCCACTCAATTGGAATCATACTGAACACTACCCACAACATAGGAAGAAACCCTAGCTTAGATTGGGGTTTATCTTCACAATTTGGGGGAAATATAGGGGGTTCCATGGATGAATAAGCTAACATACCTTGGATAAAAAGCCTTACAAAGCTTGCAACAATGGAGTCTTGTTCTTGACCTAAGCTTCAAGCTCTATCTTCTTCTTCAAGTCTTAGAGAGAGAAATATTTAAGAGGAGAGTATTTTGGGGATTCGATTTGGGTATTGGGAAATAATGACTTAATTGGGTGGTTAAAGGGTTAAAATAGTTTATATAGGTGTTTTAAGGCTAGGCAAAATGACCCCATTCAATAACCACCTTATTTGGAATTTACTACAAGGACCCTCACTAGGCAGCCATGCTGCCAGGCACCACGAGAAGGCTCGCGAGTCATGGTCCTGCCCGTGGTCCTTGGGAAGTGGCTTGGACAATGTGTCTTTGCCCCAAACATTCTAAGGCATCTTCACGAGCCTTCCCACGGGTCGTGGTCCTCACCACTGGCCGTGAAGTGGCTCGTGAAGGTGAGCCAATTTGAGGTAGCCTTGAGGGGCACACTGCCTCACCAACAACGGGTGGCACCGCGAGCCCTCTAGGCTCTCGTGGTCTAAGGCAGTGTCATGGCAAGCTTGGGCCAGCCTTGGCTCTTGCCTTGGCCCTTACCCCGTTGCCTTGGCTCTTGCCCTCTAGTTTTGACTTGTAGACCTCGAACTTAGCCCTAGGTGGTCTACTAAACTACGGGGTGTTACAAAAAGTCAACATTTCCGATCAACAACTCAAAATCAAATTTCAACAGTTCTGTTAGGTATCAAAGGTGGTACGTGACTTAGTTGGGCAACTTCGACCACAATCCCAAGTCTAATCAGTAAAACCAACTTGGTGGTTTTTTGAAGTGTGCAATGGAGATCATTTTGAAGAAATGGTACTTTTCTGACCAACACTTAAGAACACTCCTCTTTTAGGGTGAAGAATTTCCAAGAGGGTGATTTCAAACTGTGACTTAATAATTCATGTTTTATAGCAGGTGATTATGTTGTCGACTAGTGAAACATATAGAATGAATCTTGGAAAAATGACATGGTCTCGATTGACTCTTTTTTTCAAATACTTATTTTAATTTTATCTGTTAAGCTTTTTTATATATTTATACTACATATTATGATCTAAGTTATTCTTTGTGTGAAATTTCGTTTTCCCCCTTTGTTATCTGCTTCTACATCTAGAGGTTCTACTTGTTGGTATCAATATGCATAACTTGCATTTGACACCTTAAAATTCTTTGTCTACCATTTCATCTGTTGTTTATATTAGTATTATTTTTCTTAATGTAAGCTTCCACTTGGTATTTTTATATACTTCGTAGGATTTAGAAGTTGTTAGGGAAGCATCCTCTGTATATGGAGGAGATGAAATGTGAGAATGAAACATGTGATGCATGTAAGAAGGACTGTGTATTGATTCATGGAAATAGGATTCATTCTTTCTGCAAAGTAATAAGTAACGAATATTGCATACGAGTTCTAGTAAAGTGTAATTCTTCGACTTAGTTTATAGTACTCATTTCTATGTATAGATTGATTTTGAAGTGGATATACGGGAGTTGTTGCACCTCCTTACTTTTTAATTTCTCCAATCTCTTTTCAATTTTTTCACCTAAGTTTGTTCCTTTTGAACGGTTTCATTCTATTGTTGCTTGTGATTCAAAGAGTAGAACTGTGCTCAGCTGGATTCGTTGGACCCTATCAATGTCACACCTGCCTGATCAAGAAACTGATCTAGGGGACTCAAGTGGACAACAACGGAGAATAAAAAGTGAACCACTATTGTTACACACTATGAACCTCCGTAGAAGTCCAGTAGAGTCCTCTAGATCAGTTTCCTGATTAGTTCGGTGTGAAACTGATATAGAAAACCTTGGTGGAAAAAATGGAAAGGAAATTGCAAAAACAAAAATTAAGAACACCTCATGAATTTGCTATAGAATTTGATAATGAAATTGATATTTACTTTACAAAACCGACAAATTTTAATTTAAACTCCAAAATAAATGTATCGTTTTAAAAAATATCAAGAAAATAAAAATAATAATTGCAAAAATATAAGCATAAGATAGAAACAATCAACATAAAAATTTAACTTTTTTTTTGGTCATAGAAACACATAAAAAGATCTGTAGAGAAATCATAAGAAAACAAAAGGTAGAAAAAGAAGAGAAAATATATTTTTTTCATAATAAAAAGAGTGAAGAACTAGGAAATAACCAACAACAATTGGAAAAAGATTATAACGAAAAGTTTGTTTTATTGGTACAGGAACCAGAAGAAAAGAAAAAAAGGAAAGAGATAATGTCTCTTGCTAAAAAAGTGAAGAATTGGAAAATAACCAACAAGAACATGAAAAAGATTATAAGAGAAAGTTTGTTTCACTGGTATAAAATGAACAAATGGAATGACTATTTATATCCAAATAAATGTCTATGTTTTGGAAAGTTATTTATTAATTGAGTGAGAATCTAATTACTTAGTTATAGTTTATTAATTCAATATTATGTGGCATAAATGAGTAAATATTTTGGATATAACACACCAAAATCAAACAAAAATAATGGTAAGGCAATAGTTATCTACTAAAAAATCTTGGGACCCAAATATCATTTGTAATTAAATAGTAAAGGTTAAATTATAATTGTTCTACAATAAAAATTTAATATTGGAATATTTACAATGCATCCAAAGAACTTTGAGGAAATTTTTTGATATGAACTAAGGAGACAGAGTGAAATCAAAACTAATAACATGCATTGTATCTTGAATTTTATTTCATTTTTTACAATTCTATGTACAAAAGCATAACTATAACAACCCTCTTGGTCGTTTTGTTTTTTCTATGTGTTTTTCCTATTTTATCCATTTTAGTAGCTTTTGTATGATATTTTTGAACTATGGGGATGGGTGACACGATTTCTAAGGTGATTAGATGAGTAATGAGTGGGTATCTTAGTTTTGAAAAATTAAAGTTTGACCAAAGTAAACATTTAAGGTTAATAACTCATAATCAAATTTCAATAGTTTCGTTAGGTTCAAAAGGTATTTTGTGACTTAGTTGGGCAGTTGTTTGGGTCCTGAGGCATTCGAGAGTGATTTGGGTCTTGATTTAGATTTTTGGAAGTTTAAACTGAACCCTATTGACAGTACGTGATGTGGTAATATCACTCATTAGCAATGTAAATTCCATTATTGTAAAGCCTGCTATTACGAAAAGGTGGGTGTTGAAGGAGAACATGGTTTAACTTTTACACACATGCGGACAATTTACATGTTTACCTTATTAAGACCTTCAAGTTCATCTCCAAATCTTTTTGGAGATCACTGACACATACATCACTCATGAAGTCTTTAGAGTATGTAAGATTCATTTTATTCATGTTTTCTCTTTTTGGGAAGCTAAAAGATGGTTGAAGGCAAAACCTCAAAACTTAATAACCTCATGGGATGGCCTTGCTAAAGAGATTCTTACATGTTTCTTTCCATCTAGAAAGACTCAAAAGTTTAGAAGTGAAATCATAGGTTTTAGAAAAAAGGATTGAGAGAATTTTTCCCAAGCTTAAAGAAAGCTTCATGTAACACCTCAAAAAAATTTATGTTTCAGAGCTGAATCATTCGCCATAAGTATTTCAGCTTGGACCGGATGATTTCCTACTTTATCATGTGTGTTGAGTTCCATTACCAATTGTAGGAAGTGTATTAGATGTAGTTTAGAGTTATAAGGGACCTACTGCACTAAGTCGAGTTCATAGCTTCTTTATCGACTGTGTTTTTGCATGAGTTCATGCAAACGACAACTTCAAACAACCATATCTCGTAGCATATTAAGAATAAGGTGGCTCATGACCTATCAAATTAAAGATCTATGAGTCTTTTTTCCAATGCCACCAATTTTGCATCAGTCTGAGTTTACCAGAGAAACTTCCGGTAGAGACTTTAGGACCTGAGTACTACGGGTCCTATCTATGGGTTGTAGATCAAACTAATTTAGATCGTTAAGTGAAGTTCTGATTCAGCGTGTTTTTGATGGATTTAACGACATATCGTAAATCAATCTACGGGTTGTAAATTGAGATCGTAGGATGAACATCTGAAGTTGAATTTTCAGCATGCTTTACACGGATTCAACCATGGATTGTAAACCACTACGAGTCATAAATTGGGATCATAGAAAGAACTTCTAATACTTCAAATTTTAGCCTGAATTCCATGGATGGGATTTACCGGTCGTAGTTCAAACCACAGTTCGTAGATGGCCTCATGGAATGTTCTGACAACTTTTCAGTTAAAGTGGTTTTGGTTTTTTCCCACCTTTTTAATTCTAAACCACGATGTTTTAGCCTATCCTAAGTGGGGTGAAGGGAAATTTATTAGACTAAACATCCTCATTCACGCCTAACACTTAGAATCATCATAACAGTACGTTCTAAGTTTTCTCAGTGCCTCATCTTCAAGCTTCAAGCTCAAGAATTTCATCAAGTGTTTTCTTTCCATGTATGTGGGTTTTCATAAATGGGTATCCTTTCACCATTGAGTCCCAAAGTAAACGTAGTTCTTCAATTAATGATTTCTACAAAAGTTAGGATTCTTATGAAAGTCATGATTTTCACTATTTTTTCTATCTTCTTCATGGATAGCTTGATTGTGTGTTTTCACCTATAATTCATTACTTCTAAATAGTATTTTCATGAACCTTCAGGATATAGATATTTCATGTCTTAGAACTATATTGCTTTATGTTGTAGATTTTAGATTATCAGTTTCTAAAGTGTCTATTAGCTACTATCAGTTTATCAGAAATCATGAGTTATTTAGATTATTAGTTTTACCAGCACTATTCAGCATTATAAGAATATTAGTATTATTAGCTTATCCAAAAACATTTAGATAAGACTATTACTTAGCACTGAGTGGATATAGGGATGAAGTCTCATCCATTAATTTAGGAATGAGATCTTTAGTTGAAATTCTTAAGTCCCAAAATGATGTTCCACCATATATTTTAAGGTCACCTGTCAAACTAACACATTAGTCCTTTATAAACGTCATCTTAGTGGTGCCACATTAGATAGTGATCGTACCCTGGAAAAGTACAGACCACCTTTCTAGCTGGGACAAGTTGGACTCCATTTAGATGAGGTGGAGTATATCAGTTAATAATATCTTCCACAGTTTAGTCTCAAATATTTGATGACTTTGTATTTCAATTTACTTACTACGGTGATGATCTGTTACATGCTTATAACTTGCTCATCAGATTAGCTCATTTATTCCAGTTTTATATTCAACTCGACATCATAGACTTATCATGTTCAGCTTGTTATATTATTGTGTCTACCTCAAATACTCATTACATTCAAAGTACTAATCAACTATCTTAACCCTCCTAAATCATTGAGAGCTCCTGCATTCCAAAGCATAACCCTTGAATCCGTAATTCAAATTCAAGGTAGAGTTAAGAGTTAAGTCTTGAGTGTTCTTTCGATGATTTTGAGAAAGTTCCTTTGAGTCTTTTTGAGGAGTCTTCTACAATTTCTAATAACTTGTTTCAAGACTCAAGTGAGTGAGCACGAGAGTGAGGAGAATGTATTCATGAGTCGACACTATCACCGAGATTCTTCATATCATGAACCATATCTCTTGAATTCATAATTCACATTCAAGAGAGAGTTAAGAGTAGAGTTCAAGAGAGCCTTTAAGTTCAATTGTGAATTGTTTGAGATCAACTATCGATTTTGAGTTGAGTTTTGAGGAAGTAAGTATGAGAATGAGAAGTGTCATATACATGAGTTCCGTATTATTATTCATACCCTTGATGTCGAGTCGTTCATGCCCAATAATTCCGCATGAACTCCATAAGTTGAGTATCTTTGAGAGGAGTAGTAACTTCAAGTTTTAAGTCTTGAGTATTGAGTTCCTAATCTCTTTTGAGATTTTAATCCTAATCATGGGACTATTACCTATTACCCATGGATTCCTTGAGTGGAGTTGTTCATGCCCATAATTCCGCATGAGCCCTATAAGTCGAGCTGTCTGGAGATAAGAAGTATCTTCGAGTCCTTGAGTTGAGTATTTCATGCCCATAATTACGCATGAATCCTCTGAGTCGAGCATTCTTGAAATGAGTATTACCATTGAATTTCTTGTGTTCTGAGTTGTTGAGTCTCGAGTATTGAGTTCTAGTTATGGTTATTGAAAACCTTGAATTGAGTCGTTCACGTCCATAATTTGGCATGAACTTTATTCTGAGAAGTCTTTTACAAATTCGTCTAAAATTGTTTTAAGACTTGAGCACTTGAGTTGAGAAAGAGTAGAGTCGAGTTCATTTTCTTTAAAATAATATATGAGAACTAAGTATTTCCAAGCGTAAATGTTTTCACATTTAAAAGAGAAGGAAACTGAGATTTCCAAAAGAGTTTTGAGTAGTTTGAGTAGCATCTCTTTTTAGAGAAAGATTTTGAGTAATAATCTCAAACCACAGAAAGAGTTATGTTTTTAAACACATGAGCTAGTTACGTTTTGGGAGTAGTATTGAGCACCAAAATGGGACAAGTTTGAGTTCAGATAATTCAAATGTCTCCATAAACCGTGTAGCCAGCATAGGTAGAAAAGGGTCATATTTTTAGATGATTCCTTCATACTTTTAGCATAGACTAGTGGATCAACTTAGTGAGTTAGGTTCTATACCCCCGGCAAGGTATAGGACGGCCCTGTCAGTGTGAGGAAAAATATTGTACCATCACTTAAGCTCATAGAGATGGTTGTCGGTTAGAGAAACTCCCACAGAGATAATTTGTATTCTTATATAAACATAGTTTACTTTGTATTTTCAAATACAAGCATAGTTTATCTGGTATCCTTGCATACAAACTGAGTTGGTTTCTACTATTTTAAAAGTTTTCCATATATTGCATATGTATTATTGCTTTATATAGAGTTGAGAATCCATAGTTGAGTATCCAGAGTTGAGTATCTTATTATTGAGTTGAGCCTTATGTCACTGAGTTTAATATCTATCATTGAGTTGAGCCTTATTTCAATGAGTTGAATGTCTTATCATTGAGCTGAACTATGTTCTTTGAGTTGAGTTGAGTTGAGTGAGTTGACAAGAGATAAGTATGTTTCTTTTCCACCAGTTCAAGCTTATATTTATGCTTTAGAATTCCCCTTACATGCTTGTACATTCCACGTACCGAGCCATTTGGCTTGCATTATTTCATTATACAGATACAGGTATTCAGAGTTATCAACAGGAGCTTCGTTGATACCACATGGAGTTCGAGTTAGCTATGTTGAGCCTCTTTGCTTTCGGAGGGTTCCACTTTTACTTTCAGTTATATCAGTTGTTAGGATGTTGCGGGTCTTGTCCCGACTTCCATTTTTGTCATTTAGAGGCTTCATAGATAGACAGTAGAGTTTTAGAAGTCTGTTCATTTATTTTGTTAAATGTTTTAAAGACTTAAGTTGCCTATTGTATGGCGAGTTGAATTATTTATTTTTATCAGAGTTATTCATTTGAGTTAAAGATTTGTAATTGAATTCAATGTATTACATTCATTTTTTAAGCTTTTGTATGATTGAGTTAGTCTTCCGCTTGTAGTCAGCGAGAATGAGGGTTCGCTTGGGGACCAACAATGGTCTTCGAGTGCCGGCCACGTCCAGGGTGTAGACTCGGGTCGTGACAGTTTTAGTCCTGAGGCATTAAAGAATGATTTGGGTTTTGGGTTAGATTTTTTTAGGTTTAAACTAAACGTCGATGATAGTACGTGATGTGGTAATATCACTCATTAGAAATATAAATTCCAATACTGTAAAACCTGTTATTACGAAAATGTGGGTGTTGAAGGAGAACATTGTTTAAATTTTACACACATGCGGGCAGTTCATTCAGTACAATGTTGATTTGTTACATGCTTATTAATTACTTGGTCATTGCATCAACTCATTTATTTTAGTTTTATATTCAGTTTAGCATCTTAGATGTATCATGTTCAGCTTGTTAGGTTATTGTGTCATCTCACATGCTTAAATCATTCAAAGTACTAACCACACAATTTTTTGCGCTATATTGTTTTATATATAGGTTCAAACGCTCAGTATCCAGCTCGCGGTTAGTATAATTTTTGTATCATTTCAGTAGCTGAGCTTGGAGAGTTCTCATCTTTTGAGGACAAGAGCTATTATTCTTTATTTTAGTCTTTCAGTTTCAGATAATTAAAGTTAGTTGGGGGTTTGTCCCAACAACTCATCTTAGTAAAGACTTTCAAACAGTCAAACATTAGTTTTAGCCTTATGATTTGTTCAAATGAATTCTATTTGACTATTCAGTTGTTTTGGATTTATCTCAATTTAGCTTCCGCATCAGTAGTCTCCAATTATTATTTGTATGAATCTTAGTGTCATGGCAGACCATGGGTTAGTTTAGGGTCACTTGTGGCTCTAAGCACCGTATTACGACTAAGGGGCAGTCTCAGATCGTGACAAAGAAGGATTGTGTGTTGATTGACGGAAAGAGGATTCATTATTTCTTTAAAGTAATGAGTGAAAAACATTGCATACAAATTCTAGTTAAGTTTGATTCTTTGAGTACGCCTGCTACATAATGAAGGTGATTGAATGGATCCTAATGGTGGAGTTGGAAATGAAATGGGGAAGGAAGGTTTGGAATAGAGTGTATGGGTTCACGGGTGGTATACCTATTAATAAGTAATGTTGTTAAATGTCACGATCCAAAAATGGATCTGATGACACTCGTCTTATCCCACCAAGATAAGTCAGCCTAAAACCCAAATATCACAAACTACGCGGAAGTAAGACATATTGAAATCTCAAAATATCAGAAGTGCGGATAACTAAGTCAACTTAATAAAAACCCCAAAACTTGGTTGTCACGTGTACAAGCCTCTAAAGTATTACAATTGAATCAAAAGAAAATACAAGTCTCATATGACATTTTTTTCAAGAATAGAACAAGATCATAAATAAAGAGCAAGAAGGTCTGCTGAGATGACAAACCACTACCTCATAAATCTCCACAAGAAGCCTCAGATAAGAAAATAATAGAGAGTATCACGAAGATCCGGCCTAGTAACCTACAAAAATATAGAAGCAAGGGTGAGTACCAAACCACACGGTACTCAGCAAGCGAACTCCTAAACACAAGTTAAGAATATAAAATACGGGTACTCCTACCACCCCAATCGAACCTCCACAACTACAACCTGCATAAAACCAGCTCAACCTAACAGTTCACAGTTTCAGTAACACATAGATCAATAACAACACTCCAATGATTTTGGATCAACAATACACATGATCAAGTTCATCAATCACAAGTTCCACAGTTAGGCACTCACAAGTTCACAAATGATATAGATATGCAATGCAATAAATGAAATGCCAAGTAAAGTGATGCATGTCTGACCTAGCAATCCACACCCATTGTCTCTCCGTCCGGGACCCATGGGGAACATATCTGTCCATGCATCCGTCGTGGCGGGTGACACGACCCTTAATAAAATCCGATGTAGCGTGTGACACGTCCCTCGATAATAGAATATGTCGCGGCGTGCGACACATCCCTCGAAATATAGTATCCGTCGCGGCGCGCGACACGTCCCTCGAAATGGAACATCCTCTTTAATTTCTTATCCTTCCTCAAGTCACATAACACTTGTCACAACCATGTCTCAGAACAAATGAAAATGACATGCTCACAAATTATGAGGAGATGACCATTTCCATAACAATGCACTATTCACAATAACACAATCGTGATACAACATCAACAATTAATCAATAAGTCTTTCAAACCATTCTAAACACATCACACACCAATAATTAATCACATTGTCTTTTATTTCCCCTTTTTTATCATTAGAATTATTCAATATGGATAAGTCAACCCATCACCAAGTCCCATTACTCCACCAACACATACCAAAAGGAAATACACGATTCTATACACTTAACAAGTGTCGAGAAATCCACTTGCCTCAAACAATTACTCTGGGACTTGAGTCTTCCCCTTTCGTTGGGATTCCAAGTCAATACAATCTATTCAAATAAATAATCACAATAAGATTTCAAAACTAAGAACACTCATATTAATATATGTCTAGTCTAGACCCAAAAACTCACTCAAATCTATAATCAATTTCCTAGACCTCAAGCCTAAGGTTAAGTCTTAATTCCTCCAAATAACATAATTCTAATGGTGTTCATTTAATACAATACACCTAATATATAATTACTCATTTTAATATGTCAAAACTTGATGCAAGATAATGATCGCCAATGAGATTTCAAAACTTGAAACTAAAATACGCAGACATTAGCTTCACTTTTCAGCACTTCCAACACACACAAGATAATCATTACAAAATAAAAAAAGATGCAGCTCCATTATATTATTATGTCATCATCGCCCTAATCATTACCTTGTATTAATTCACTATAATATCTACTCACTAACTCTGGCAACAACAAAAAAAAACAAAACTTTCCAATACACACATAACATGCTGAAGCTTTCAAAATCAATGTTTACCTGAAGCACATACGTAACACCCTTTTCGACGCTGCAATTAAAGTTTGAGAGTTCTCGTCTAACTCTTTATTTTCCCTCCTAAATTATAACCTAAAAGTGTTAACCCTACTAACTTATTTTAATAAATGGATCAAGTGGTATAGGGTATTAAATAAATTATGGACTTATCCCATTAATCATTAACTAAATTAATTAATTTTTTAATAAATATCCGTTGGTAAAATAATTGTAGTTATCAAATAGTTCAAAATTTTCAAACCAACTTCACCGACTAATCCTAAATGACTTGGGGAACCTATTGAGAGGGGTAACATGGTAATTTTCTGAAATTTTTAAAAAATGACCTTTCGGGTTATTACATTAAAGGACCGGGGTTGTATGACTTCAAGTTGTATGTTTTTTCTATATATTTAAATAATGTTATATGGTGGATTCGGATTGACGTTGATGCCTATTAGTACACATTGTTTGTACTGGTACTACTCTTGCTATGCTACTTGATAGAGTATGGTTGCAGGATCGGTGATGTTTCCTAGGTGACGACAATGATGATCTCCAGCAGCTTCAACTCCTCTCTTCCTTATGGTGGGTATTGTGCCTTCTTAGAATCTCTTGTACTTGTTTAAGGTAGTTTGTTGAGAGGGTTCTCATTGTATTTTTAAAAAAAAAGTTTTTCATTGTAATCAAGGTCAAGATTGTTTTTGTTATTTTATTCAAGTGATATATTATTATGTTTCTGCTTACTTCCACATTTCAGGTTTTTAAATTGGATGGTTTGGGTTCTCCTATCTAAGTGTTAGAGTAGGCTCCTACACGACTTAGTAGTTGAGTCGTGAGAATTTTGTATCAAAGCCTAGATTACTAGTCTCCTAGTAGAAGAACAGATGTCAAATAGAGTCCTGCAGATTGGTGTGTTGATGTTCACATTTAATCTTCATGACGCTATGAAGCATTCTAGGAAATTGATCAAATTCTTTCATTCTTTTGATATGGTATGTTGCTTGCTTGTATGGGGTGCAATTGGTATCTCTTACTTCAAATTGGTATCTCGACGAAATAAATTGAATGGCGTTATCTCCGACTAAAATGACACAAGAAAGGGGAAGGTTGCAGTTGATATCTATCCTTAGAGGATATGTAAATGCATGGTAAGAGCTGAACGGTCATCCCTGAGGCTAATAAAAGGCAATGTACATGAATTGATTTAGTGATGAGGCTTGAGATTTTAATATTGTACATTGTTTTTCTCGAATGACGGCCAATACTGATATCTAACTATCTATTTGAAAGCCTTTACTTAGATGAGTTACCAGGGAAAATGCTCAGCTAACTCTAATTGTCTAAAAACTAGAAGACTAAATAAATGTAAGGATTGTCCTCGAAAGTTGAGGACTCACCAAAAGTGCTACTGACCTACTCAGAAGTCGTACTGACCGCGGGATAGATGTTAAGCATTTGAATCTATATTATAAAATAATATAACACAAAGATTATGCGGTCAGTACTTTAAATGTACTGAGTATAAGAGATATGAACCATAATTATATAATATAGACATGATAAATCTGAGATGTTGAACTTATCATTAAACTAAGAAAATATGAACTCATGCAATGACCAAGTAAATCAACATGCAATTGATCGATACTGAACTGAAATAATAAATATAAGGTCAATAAAATAATCTGAGACTGGACTGTGGGAGGTACTAATAACAGACATATATAATGTGAGCTAAACATGAAGTTTGGTGTATAATACCCATAAAAATGACTCAATATACCTTGCCATGGTATAAATGTTGATCTGAGCAAATGTGGTACCACTAAGCTGACGTTTATGAAGGACTAAGGTATTAGTCTTGTTTTGACGGGTGAACCTTAAAACCTACAGTGACACGTAGTTCTGGGTTTAAGAAGTTTTACTAAAGGTCTTATTCCTAAACTGACAGGTGATCCTTCATCCCTATGTCCGCTCGGAGCTAAGTAATACTCGCATCAAGTTGTTTGTTGATAAACTAATAATACTAATATTTAGATAATACTGAATTATGCTAGTAAATCTTATAATCTGAATAGCTCATGATTTCTGATAAACTATTAGACTCTTTATCTAAAAATGTCTTAAATAATGAGAAATTGATAATCTGAAATACACAACCTAAAGCAACATAGTTATGAGACCTAAAATATCTCAATCCTAAGGGTTCATGAAAACATTATTTAGAAGTACCGAAATATAGGTGAAAACACACAATCAAACAATCAAGCTATACATGAAGAAGATAAAAATATAGTGAAAATCCATGTTTTTCATAAGAATCTTAACTTCTGTAGAAATCATTAACTGAAGGACTAGGTTTACTTTGGGACTCAATGGTGAAATGATACCATTGATGAAATCCACATACATGGAAAGAAAACACTAGATGGAATTCTTGAGCTTAAATCTTGAAGATGAAGAACCCTAGTTCTTGCTTGATAGAGCTTAGAATGTACTATTATAATGATTGTAAGTGTTAGGTGTGAATGTGGATGTTTAGTCTACTAAATTTCCCTTACATCACTTAGGATAAGCTATAACATCGTGGTTTAGGAATTAAAAGAGTGGAAAAAGACCAAAACAACCTTAAGTGAAAAGTTGTCAGAACATTCTACGGGGCCATCTACATACCCTGGTTTGAACTACGTCTCGTAGCTCCCATCCGTGGGATTCAGGATGAAATTTGAAGTCTCATTTCTACAATCCCAATTTATGACCCGTAGATTAGTTTACAACCTATGTTTGAATCTTACATACACAATGAATCTTACATACTCTTTAAATACTGTTTGAGTAATGTATGTGTTAGCGATTTCCAGAAAGATAACTTGTAGGTCTTCATATGGTAAATATGTGAACTGCTGCCCGCCTGTGTGTAGAAGTTAACCCATGTTCTCCTTCAACACCCACTTTTTTGTAATAACAAATTTTACAATATTGAAATTTACATTGCTAATGAGTGATACTACCATATCACGTACTGCCACTGAGGTTCAATTTAAATTATCAAAAGTCTAACCCATATCCCAAATCACTCTCGAATACCTCAGGACCCAAACAACTGCTCAACTAAGTCAGAATTTACCTTCTGAACCTAACAAAACTGTTGAAAATTGATTATAAGTTATTGACCTGAATTGATGACTTTGGTTAAACTTTAAATTGAGAAATTGAGAAATCCACTCATTACTCGTCTGATCACCTTAGAAATTGTGTCACCATCCCCATAGGTCACAAATATCATACAAATGCTACTCAAAAGGGATAAAATAGGAAAAACACTCATAAAACACAAAACCATCAAGAGGATTGTTATAGTCATGTATTTTTACATAAAATTGTCAAAGAAACAAAAACTTCAAGATACAATACATTTTATAAATTTTTATTTGAGTATGTATCTTTAGTTCTTCTACAAAGCAAACAAAAATATTAAAAAGATGTTATTTGTATGCATTGTAAAAATTCCAATTCTTAAAGTTTTGTAGTAGAACAATTATAGTTTTACCTTTACTATTTACTTACTAATGATACTTGGGTCCCAAGATCTTTTAATAGAATAATTATTGTCTTGTTCTTATTTTCATTTGATTTTAATTTGGTGTGTAATATGGAAAATATTTATTCATTTGTGCCAAACTAATAAATACATACATTTTAATTACTAAACTATAATTAAGTAATTAGATTCTCACCTAATTAATAAATAACTTTCCAAAGCTTTGACACTTTTTTGGTTATAAATAGTCATTTCATTTGTTCATCCTATACCAGTGAAACAAACTTTCTCTTGTAATTTTTTTCATGTTCTTGTTGGTTATTTTCTAGTTTCTATACCAGTAAAACAATCTTTTTCCTATTGATATTGGTTATTTCCTAGTTCTTCACTCTTTTCAGTAAGAAAAATTATCTTTTCTCTTTATTTTTCAACCTTTTGTTTTCTTATGGTTTCTCTACATCTTTTTATGTCTTTCTATGACCAAAAAAAGTTAAAACTTTTTATGTTGATTGTTTCTATCTTATGCTTATATTTTGCAATAATTATTTTTTATTTTCTTGATCTTTTTGAAAATGATACATTGTTTTGGAGTTTAGATTAAAATTTGTCACTTGTGTAAAGTAAATATACATTTTATTAGTAAATTCATGTGGTGTTTCTAAGTTTTAGATTTTGCAATTTCTTTTCTGCTTTTCCCACCAAAGTTTGCTATATCAGTTTCACACTAGACTAATCAAGGAACTGAGCTAGAGGACTCAACTAGACTTCTACGGAGGGTAATACTATGTAACTATAGTTGTTCACTTTTTATTCTCCGTAACCGTTCACTTGAGTTTTCTAGATCAGTTTCTTGATCTGCTAGGTGTGACACTGATAGAACAAACTTAGGTGAAAAAAATTGAAAAGAGATTGGAGAAATTAAAATTAAGAAATACCACATATTTATTAATACACAACTCAAAGGCTGAGCTATGAAAACAAGTTCACGACTATGGGTGTGTTTGGTATGAAGAAAAATGGTTTAAATCTTTTTCCATGTTTGGTTGACTTAAATATTTTCCAAATCAACTCATTTTCCTCAAATTTAAGGAAATGACTTCCCTTCAAAACTTAAGGAAAATATTTTCCAAAACTCTACTTTATCCATTTTAAGAGAATCTCAATTGAGCCCAATTTAATCTACAATTTCAACCCGTTTTAAGACTCTTTATTTGCATTGATGTAATGTATTTTCCTATATTGAAAGCATGAATTACTATCTATTTTATATCTTCTAGGAAGGGTCTAAAATGCCTCTTAAGTATTTGGATTGGTACAAAATTACCCTCCATCCACCTATCGGCCCTAAAATACCCCTGACGTCCACCTTTCGGCTCAAAAATACCCTCGATGTTAATCCTTTGACTCATATTTGCCCTTATTTTTAATAGCTCCGTTCAAGTAAAATTATTAAATATTTACTTATTATATTGCTTAATGCGATTGGTCCAAATTTAAACCCTTCTCAAATAAATAATAAATATAATATTTTTAAAAATACTATTTTTCTATAAAGCCACTTATGATTTATATTTTTACCCAATACACTTGCAAATAATATTGAAAAAGTAATTAATTTCATGATATCTTCCTATTAGCCTATTTTAAATCAACCCTAATTTATTATAACGTAACCCAACTCATAAATGGGGATCCAACTAAAATTCATACTTACCCCGACTGATTGTCCATCTAAAAAAATTATTATTTTCAGTAATATAATATTTTTTTCTCAATTATCCAAATGTCTTGTTCATTTTCTTTTTTATTCCTTTTTGTAATCTATTATTCTTAATTAGGATATCCAGGACTCAAACTTGAAATGAACTCACATATTTATATTCTTTGAATTAGTATTTTTGTCATGATGAGATGAGGGTGCGGATAAGAGAAATCATTATTTTTATTCTTTTATTTTTAATTTTGGGTACACACAAAAGAAAAATGTAATATTTGTACATATTTGCTTAATTAAGTAATCTTTTATTGAACTAATTATTTCTATATGAATGCATCGTTATTTTCCTCCTTTTTTTTTCTCTCTTGTTTGTCATAAAGAAAAAAATATTAAAATGGTGGACAAGATCCAAACAGGAAAAAATGGAAGAGATAGGAAGTGAAGGGTCGGGGAGGGAGGAGTGTAGAGAGTAGATGCCTAACTTTTTTTATAATTTTAAATTTACTATGAAATTCAAAATCAAGTCAATCATGTGAGCTTATATATTAAGTAATTTCAAATTATTTTAACGGAAAAGGGCCTAAAATGCCCTTGAACTATGAGATTTGGTACAATATTACCCTCCATCCACCTAATGAGTATGATCACGTTAGACATAAGGGTATTTTTGAGCCGATAGGTGGATGAAAGGTAATTTTGTACCAATTCAAATACTTGAGGGGCTTTTTAGGCCCTTCTCCAATTTATCTATCCATTTGTAACTTCTTTTTTTAAGTTTTCTTGAGTTAAAATTCAAATTATGGTTATAAAACTTAAATAACAATATATTGAAATTATTGAGATTAAGTAGGTCAAATTGAGCGGGTCAAGACCCAACCTATTTTTAAGCCCATGTGAGCCCAAAGTAAACTTGGGCGGGTCAAGACCCAACCCAATATTTATCTCAACCCATTTTAATATCTTCAATTTCAACCCAACCCGTCCATTTGACACCCCTAGTTTGGAACATAAACAATAAGAGGACACACTTGCCAAATATTTACTTGGTTAAGAATTTGTCGCGACTCAGACCATCGTGATTGGCACCCATACTAACCCTCCGGTGGGAGAACCATTACTAAAACCCAAGCTAAACAACTTAACCAAAAACTGAGGCATTTAAAGATACGGAAGCAGGTTTAAATGCAGAATTAAAGTAGAGTTCCCATAAACTGTGAAAGTCTAACAAACGATTGCGGAAATAACGCCTAGAACCTGAAAGTCAATGTACCAAAACTCTAACAAGGTACCATAGTCTAAAGAATTGGGTACAACCCAATTAAACATAAGAAAATCCTAATGTACTAGTCTAAGTCCGACACGGGGACATAAATGAAAAGAGAACTCATGGCAGCACGGAAGAACTGGCTCACCCTTGAATTCGATGACGATCACTGATCTTCTAAACGAGGTATGTCAGTAGCCGCTTGAAGATGCCCAGTACTCAACAAAGAAAGAGCATGTGCAATATCAATACACAACCACAATGTACTGGTAGGATCACACGGATATCCCACTAAGTGCAACATACATAAGGCATTACAATATAATAATAACATGCATACACCGAACATATACAATATCAACATCATTTACGAACAACGTATAATTTCCCAATTCTCAAGATATACAGTTATGTGAAGTCAATGGTCCTCTCATGAAACCCACATCCAAACTGTTAGTGTACTGGTACGTGGTACCCTTTCCAAGTTAGTGTGTCGGATCGTGACACCCGTTCCAATGTTTATGCAGGTATGTGGCAACTGATCCCAGTCAGTGTGTCAGAGCGCAATATCCGATCCATTTAACAAGCCACAATCATATGTATATTCTCATAATCATACAATCAAGACATGATTCATGGCATTCAATTATCCGCCTATCCTCATTTACGATTAGTGTGATCAATAATGTAACATTCGCATACATCCATGTATCATAATGAAGCAAGAACAAACATATATCACACAACATGAAATCACAACCATCACCTACCTCGAACAAAGCTTGAATCCCCTGAGAAACTTGATTCTTCCCTTTCCGGATTCTTTTCGCTTGTTTTTGGTCTACAAACAATCAAATTAACACGGGAATCAATAAACGATGTCTAATTACCTGGATTAAAGTCAACACTATTAACCCTAGATCAAACCCATGATCCCATTATTTAAATTAGGGCTTTTCCCACAATCCAAACAGTTCCAAAACCCTTCCCCAACAATTATCACCCAAGAAACTATGTTCTACGGATCGAAAAATAGATTCGGAGAGTGAAAACTTTACCTTTAGCCTCAAGAATGGTGGAAAGCTGTCAAGAAAACCACTGGGGTCATTCCTTAGCTCTCCAAGTCGAAAAGTGAGGAATAAAACATTTTTAGGGTTTATTTTCGACTTAATTCGCTACTGGCCTGCTAGGGCGGCCCCCATCCCGCCACAGCGGCCCTGCCCTGGCGGAAATAATCCCGCCACAATGCCTTGCACGGAACCAGTGAGTCGATTTAAGAGTTCCAAACTCCCATTTCACAACACACCTTCATCCCATGACACTCAGAAACTACCCTCTTACGCTAAGATCGATTTCAGAAGTTCTACTCACCCGAATTCAGTTCTGTAAAGTCGTACGGGTTCCTTAATGTCTTAGTTGTCTACTCATGTGATCGAATTCATAATTAGATCTCCCAATTGTTACCAGATTTTTCCTAGACCTCACTGATTCTAATTTCGTCCAAATTTGGACTAGGTTGGGAAATTTCAAGTTACTACCAAAAAGTTTTTCGGTCCAAAAAATTTCTCCATTGGCTTTTCTATAACGATGGAAACCAGTCGTTACAGAATTTTGCGTTTATTTATTTTAAAAGTTTCAAGTCATGATTGGTATATATCTACATTTATTTATTCCTTTACAAAGGTTGAACTAGGTCACCACTGTCTTTAACAGTGTGATGCCAATTATATCAACTTCAAAATAAATCTAAACATTGAAAATAAGTACTATGAACTATGTCGAGAAACCAAGCCTACTCAATGAATAAAACTTAACTAGAATTCGTGTGCAATGTTTGTCACTCATTACTTTAAAGAAATAATGAATCCTCTTTTCGTGAATCAACACGCAATCCTTCTTTGTCACTATCCGAGACTACCCCTTAGTCGTAATACGGTAGTTAGAGCCTCAAGTGACTCTAAATTCTAACCCATGGTCTGCCATGACATTAAGATTCATACAAATAAAAATTGGAGACTACTAATGCGAAAGCTAAAGTGACATAAATCCAAAACAACTGCATAGTCAAATAAAATTCATTTGAACAAACCATAAAGTTAAAACTAATGTTTGACTGTTTGAAAGTCTCTACTGAGATGAGTTGTTGGGACAAACCCCCAACTAACTCTAACTATCTGAAACTGAAAAACTAAAATAAAGAAATAATAATAGCTCTTGTCTTCAAAAGATAAGAACTCTCCAAAATCAGCTACTGAGATGATACGAAAAATGTACCAACCGCGAGTTGGATACAATGCGTTTGAACCTATATATAAAACAATATAGCGCAAAAGAGTATGTGGTCAGTACTTTGAATGATTTGAGCATGTGAGATGAAACATGATAAATCTAAGATGCTGGACTGAATATAAAATTGAAATAAATGAGTTGATGCAATGACCAAGTAATTAATAAGCTTTATCAGATCAACATTGTACTGAATGAACTACCCGCATGTGTGTAAAATTTAACCCATGTTCTCCTTCAACACTCACATTTTCGTAATAGCAAGTCTTACATTATTGGAATTTACATTGCTAATGAGTGATATTACCACATCACGTACTGTCATCGGCATTCGGTTTAAACCTCCAAAAATCTAACCCAAGACCCAAATCACTCTTGAATGCCTCAGGACCAATACAGCTGCCCAACTAAGTCAGAAAATACCTTCTCAATCTAACATAACTATTGAAATTTGATTATGAGTTATTAACCTGAAATGTTGACTTTGGTAAAACTTTAATTTTCAAAAACTGAGAAACCCACTTATTACTCATATGATCACCTTAAAATCATGTCATCCATCCTCATAGGTCACAAATATCATACAAAAGCTACTAAAATGGATAAAATATGAAAAATACACAGAAAAAACATTATAGCGCAAAGGAGTATGTGATGAGTACTTTGAATGTACTGAGTATGTGAGGTAGACACAATAATCTAACAAGCTGTACATGATAAGTCTATGATGCCGAGCTGACTATGACACTGAAATAAATGAGTTAATCCAATGACCAAGTTATAAGCATATAACAAATGATCACTGTACTAAGTAAATTAGAATACAAGGTCATCAAATATTTGAGACTGAACTGTGGAAGATATTATTAACTGACTTACTCCATCTCATCTAAATTGAGTCCAACTTGTCCCCAGCTGGAAGGGTGCTCTGTACTTTTCTAGGGTACGAATATGTAACACCCAGGAAACTTTTTGGAGCTTGGGTGAGCCTCCTTGCATTCTAGAGGACTTCACATTTATTTTCTAGTCAGTGCTCTTGAGATGTTGTGGGTCTTGTATCGACATTCATCTTGAATAATAGAGGGTTCATAGATAGATAGAGTTAATGAGTCTCTCAGTATTTACTTTTCCTTGAGATGTTTTTGCAAACTATTTGTAACACCCCGAAATTTTTTTAAGCTAAGATCGAACCATTCTTCGTTGTGAGTAAGATTTTACCGATGAATTTAAAATTTTCTTAACTTTTAGGGGCTAGATGTAGCACCTTGAGTTTCGAAAAGAACTAAAGAGAATTCCTTCAAGTCATTCCTAGGTTCTTTTAAAATTTTGGGTCAACTTAAAACGACCATAACTTTTAGCACATTATGAGTTAGGAAATCCATAAGCTATCAAATGAAAGGTCTTGGAATCCTCTTTCCAACGCCGCTAAGTTTACTAATTTTCAAGCTCGTATGAGGGAAATATGCTCGTTTGAAGTCGGGCTATCCAAATAAGGAAAGTTACCCAAAAATATGAGGGGTATTTTGGTCTTTTCCTTACCCAATCGAATTTAAACGTTTTTGGTAAGATTTTAGGAGTCTAAACTGATTGGAATAAGTTTTATTTATTCCTAAAATACACTTAGGGTTTTTAGAGGAGTTCAAGTGTAACACCCCGAAATTTTTTTGAGCTAACACTCGAACCATTCTTTGTTGTGAGTAAGATTTTCTGAGGAATTTAAAATTTTCTTAAGCTTTAAGGTCGGTAGATGAAGCACCTTGAGTTCCAAAAAGAACTAAAGAGAATTCATTCAAGTCATTCCTAAGTTCTTCTAAGTTTTAGGTCAACTTCAAACGACCATAACTTTCGGTACAAGATGAGTTAGGAGGCCCATAAGAAATCAAATGAAAGATCTCTGAGTCCTCTTCCCAACGCCACTGAGTTTGTTCATTTTCAAGGTTGTATGAGGGAGATATGATTTTTTGAAGTCAGACTGTCCATTTAAGGAAAGTTCATGAAAATAGGAGTGGTATTTAAGTCTTTTCCTTACCCCCACTTATTATAAACGCGAATTTCAGCCAATTAAGGGTCTAAACTGGTTAGAATCAGTTCCTTTAATCCCCAGAAGTATTTAGGGTTTTAGAGAGAAGATTCAAGAGGAGAAAAAGTTCAAAGTTTCAAGCGTTCGTTCAAGAAATTCAAGATTTCACTAAGAACCTAGTTCTTTGAGGTATGAGTGTTGGGTTCATTCACCCACACGCCAATCATGAGTTTCTTTTTCAAATCGACACATAGACATTGATCAATTTAATTACTTGATGAGTTCTTGATAAGTGTTCTTGAAGTTTCCTTATCGATTAAGTTTTGATGTAAGATTCTACTTGGGTCAACTTCAAATGACCATATTTCTTAGAATATAAAGAGTTACATGACCTATAACCTATCAAAATTAAAGGTATTTGAATCTACTTTCCAACACCACAAATTTTGCGTCAATCCAATTTCTGAGTAAAAAGTTATGACTATTTTAGTAACATGAAATAATGTTGTTACGAATTAGCGACGGGAAAACATTAAAAAGGGTCATTTTTTGTCTTTTTACCTCCAAGAAAATCCTAAACGAATTTATTGACTAATAAAAGGATCAAAACAATTAGATTTTCATCTTTTAATCCACCATTCTCTTCTCTCTCAAACTCTAGGGCAAAATCCTAAGGAAAAATCAAAGTAGAAGACTCCATTCAAGATTCTTTCAATCTTTTTCAAGATTCTTCTTCAAGGTAATTCTTTTTCCAAGAAT
>NW_006238948.1:544687-560530 GCF_000226075.1 Solanum tuberosum | reverse complement strand
GTAAGGCTATCATAGTGTTGGACTAGTTTGTCCTCACCCCCTACATCTTCTTTCAAATCAGTGAAAGAGAAATCAAGGATTCTACCCCTAGATTTGAGTATTCTTGAGATAAGTTGATTTGAGTTCTTGAGTTCATGGTTTTTTAAAAATTCTATTCCTAATTATTGAGTTTCTATATTTTTATTGAGATCCTTGAGTTGATTTGTTCATGTCTATAATTCAGCATGAACCCTATTTTGAGTTATAAATCTTGAGAAGTTTTTTTAAGCGAACACTTGAGTTTTAAGGAAGTAAGTATGAGAATGAGAAGTACATAAATTCCATATTGTTATTTATACCCTTGAGTCGAGTCCATCATGCCCATAAATTCAGCATGAACTCCATCAGTTGAGTATCTTTGAGAGAAGTAGTATATTCAAGTTCTAAGTCTTGAGTTCCTAATCATTTTGGGATTATATTCCTAATAATGGGGCTACTACATGTTACCATGAAGGTCCTTGAGTTGAGTAGTTCATGCCCATAATTCTGCATGAACCCTATGAGTCGAGCAGTCTTGAGATGAGAGGTATCATTGAGTCCTTCAGTTGAGTAGTTCATGCCCATAATTCTGCATAAACCCTCCTAGTCGAGCATCTTCAGATGAGTAGTATCATTGAATCCTTGAGTTCTGGAGTTGTTGAGTTCCCAGTATTGAATTCTTTGCATGGTTATTGAAAACCTTGAATTGAGTCGTTCACGTCCATAATTTGGCATGAACCCTATTTTGACAAGTCTTTTACAATCACTTTAAACTTGTTTTAAGACTTGAGCACTTGAGTTTGTGAAAGAGTAGAGTTGAGTTCATTTTTTCAAAATGAAAATATGGGAACTAAGTATTCCCAAGAGTAAATGTTTTTACATTTAAGCAGAGAGGAAACACCGATTTCCAAAAGAGTTTCATGAGAAGTTTTTAGTACAGTCTCTTTTAAGAGAAAACCTTTTGAGTAATAATCTCAAACCACAGAAAGAGTTATGTTTTTAAACATATGAGCTAGTTATATTTTGGGAGTAGTATTGAGCACCGATATGGGAGAGAGTTTAGATAACTCACAACCCCCATACACCATGTAGCCAATGTGGGTAGAAAAGGTCATGTTTTTTAGATGATTCCTTAATACTCTTTAGCATAGACTAGTGGATCCACTTAGTAGTAGGTTCTATACCCCGGCAAAGTATAGGATAGTTCTAGCAGTGTGGCCTAGACGTTGTATCATCACATAGATCATAGTGATGGTTGTCGATCAGAGAATCTCCCATAGAGTTATATTGTATTTTTATATACAAACTGAGTTATTATTGTATTCTTTAATACATTGAGTTGCTATCTACTGTTTTAAAAGCTTTCCATATATTGCATATTTTATTGTTGCTTTATCTTGAGTTGAGTATCCAAAGTTAAGTATCTTATTGTTGAGTTGAGCCCTATTTATCTGAGTTGAGTTGAACTATGTTTCACAGAGTTGAGTCCCTTTTATTGAGTTGAACTATGTTTCATTGAGTTGAGTTGAGTTAAGTTAGTTGAGAAGAGGTAAGTATGTTTCTTTTCCATTAGTTCAAGTTTATGTTTATGTTTTAGAATTCCCCTTACAATCTCGTACATTCCATGTACTGAGCCATTTGGCCTGCATCATTTCATGATGCAGATACATGTATTCAAGATCATCAACAGGCATTTCATTGAGGTCATATGATATTCCAGTCAGCTTTGGTGAGCCATCTTACATTTCGGAGGACTTCACCTTTATCTTACAGTTAGTAGTTTTGAGATGTCGTGGGTCTTGTCCCGATATCCTTTGTAATAGTAGAGGCTTCATAGATAGACAAGGTTGAGGAGTTTCTGTATTTACTTTTATTTAGAGTATTGTACAGACTTTTAAAAAGGTTGAGTATTCGAGTTTATTGAATTTATTTTAGTTTTAAGCTTTTGTATGCTTGAGTTAGTCTTCCGCTTGTAGCCAACCAGGATGAGGGTTCACTTGGGGACCAACAATAGTTCTCGAGTACCAATCACTTCCAGGGTGTAGGCTCGGGTCGTGATAAAACACTATTTAATGCGGTACCACTAAGATGGCATTTATAAAGGACTAATGGGTTAGTCTGACAGGTGAACCTTAAAATATATAGTGGCACCTCATTCTGGGACTTAAGAATTTCACCTAAAGATCAGAAAATTTTCGAACTAAGACTCGAACCATCCTTTGTAGTGAGTGAGTTTTTACCAAGGAATTTAAAAAAATTCTAAGTGTTAAGGTCACTAGATGTAGCACCTTGAGTTTCAAGAAGAACTAGAGAGAATTCATTGAAGTCATTCCTAAGCTCTTCTATATTTTGGGTCAACTTCAATGACCATAACATTTGGTACAGGATGATCTAGGTGGGATACAAGGTACCCAATGAAAGGTATTTGAATTATCTTTCCAACGCCACTGAGTTTTCTATGTTTCAAGTTCGTATGAGTGAGATATACCCTTTTGAAGTCAGGGTGTCCAGTTAAGGAAAGTTACCCAAAAATAGTAAGGGGTATTTTGGGTTTTTCCTTAACCAATCAGATTTAATTCATTTTTAGTAATGTTTTAGGGGTCTAATCCTATTAGGTTCAGTTTTATAATCCTAATATACGCCTAGAGTTTTAGTTGGGAGTTCAAGAAGAGAAAATAAGAGAAAGAAGGAGAAAAGAGGAGAGGATCAAGTGTTCATCGAGATTCTTGTGTGTAGTTGCGGATTTTTACCATGGGTTTAATCCCTAAGAGGTATGTAACCTTCCATAGTGTTGAGTTAGTTCACCCACATGCCAATCATGTTATTTTCAGCGAAATTTTATTCTTGAAGTTGAAAGATTAGAGTTCTTGATAGGTGTTCTTGAAGTTCATTCTAAATCTTATTGTGTTGGGGTTTAGATGATTTCTTGAGATGAAATTTAGTGATTTGAGTGTTTTTAGTAGATTAGAGTGTAATTATGTGAAGTAATCGAATCCAAGTGATTGGGGAAGAAATCGTTCGATTCTAGGTGAGTTAGGGTGAGAAAACGAGCAAAAAAAGTCGTCAAAGTTTTCTGGGTTGGGGCCTGGCTCCCCACGCCAGCCAAAGCGCCCCAACCACTTCTTTGAAGTTTAGGGGCTGGTTCCCTGTGCCACTCAGAGAGCCAGGGTTGCCTGCCCCCACCCGTTCTTCATCGTTTCGTCCGTTTGAGTTCTTTCAAAGGGTACCTTTACTCCCCTTTGATTCTAAACACTCTAAACTACTTCTAAACACCTAGAAATCATTCATAACATGAATCATAATCTTGAATTCATAATTTAAATTCAAGGTAGGGTTAAGAGTTAAGTTTTGAGAATTCTTTAGAAAATTCTAAGAAAGTCCCTTGAGTCCTTTTGTGGAGTCTTCTACAACTTCTAGTAACTTGTTTCAAGACTCGAGTAAGTGAGCATGAGAGTGAGGAGAATGTATTCATGAGTCTACTTTGTCATCATGAGATCCTTCATATCATAAACCATAACTCTTGAATTCATAATTCACATTCAAGAGAGAGTTAAGAATAGAGTTAAAGAAAGCCTTTGAGTTCAATTGTGAATCCTTTGAGATCCATCATCGATTTGAGTTAAGTTTTGAGTAAGTAAGTATGAAAATGAGAAGAGTCGTATACATGAGTTCCATATTGATTATTTTGACCCTTGAGTCGAGTCGTTCATGCCCATAACTTCGCATGAACTCCATTAGTTGAGTACCTTTGAGAGGAGTAGTATCTTCAAGTTCTAAGTCTTGAGTATTGAGGTCCTAATCTCCTTTGAGATTATATTTCTAATCATGGGCATATTATATGTTACCCATGAAGTCATTGAGTTGATTTGTTCATGCCCACAATTCTGCATGAACCCTATAAGTCGAACAGTCTTGAGATGAGAAGTATTTTTGAGTCCTCGAGTTGAGTAGTTCATGCTCATAATTCCGCATGAACCCTCTAAGTTGAGCATTTTTTAAATGAGTACTATCATTGAAGTTCTTGAGTTACAAGTATTGAGTTCTATCTATTATTATTGAAAACCTTGTACTGAGTCGTTCACGTCCATAAGTCGACATGAACCATATTTTAAGAAGTCTTTTACAAATGCTTTAAACTTGTTTTAAGACTTGAGCATTGAGTTGAGTAAGGGTAAAAGTGAAGTTCATTTTCTTCAAAAGATTATATGGGAACTAAGTATTCCCACAGAGTAAATGTTTTCACATTTAAATAAGAGAGGAAACACCGATTTCCAAGAGAGCCTTTGAGCTAGTTTTGAGTAATTATCTCAAATCACAGAGAGAGTTTTGTTTTAAAACATATGAGCTGAGTATATTTTGGGAGTAGTATTGAGCACCGATATGGGGACGCGAGTTCATAATAACTCAAGTCTGCATTAACCATGTAGCCATCATGGGTAGAAAGGATCATACTTTTTAGATGATTTCTTAGTGCTTTTTAGCATAGACTAGTGGATCCACTTAGTTAAGGCGTCATATATGATGGTAAAGTATAGGATAGTTCTGGCAGCGTGGGCAAGACATTGTATCATCACTTAGGCTCATAGTGGTGGTTGTCGATTAGAGAAACTCTCACAGAGTTATATTATATTTTATTATATATAAATTAGGTTGTTATTGTAATCTTCAATACACTGAGTTGTTTTCTATTGTTTGAAAAACTTTCTATATATTGCATCTTTTACTATTGCTTTATCATTGAGTATCTTGAGTTGAGTATCTTGAGTCGATCTATGCTTCATTGTGTGGGGTACCTTATTGTTGAGTTTCACTGAGTTGAGAACCTTATTGCTGAATTGAGTATCATATCTTTGAGTAGTTTTGAGTATCCTTGAGTATTCCTTTAGTTGAGTAAGTTTGAAAAGAGGAAAGTATATTTCCTTTTTATAAGGTTCAAGCTTATGTTAGAATTCCCCTTGCATGCTCGTACATTCCACGTACTGAGCCATTTGGTCTGCATCCTTTCATTATGCAGATTCAGGTATTCGGGATCATCAACAGGAGCTTCGTTGATACCACATGGAGTTCAAGTTAACTATGGTGAGCCTCTTTGCTTCCGGAGGATTTCATTTACTTTTTCAGTTTTGTCAAGATGTCGTGGGTTTTGTCTCGACTTCCATCTTTGTCATTTTGAGGCTTCATAGATAGACATTAGAGTTTCAGAAGTTTGTTTCATTTATCTTATTTACTGTTTTAAAGACTTGAGTTTCCTATTGTTGTCTAGTTGAATATTCCATTTTTATTCAGAGATATTCATTTGAGTTAAAGATTTGTAAGTTTCATGAATTTTATTAAGTTTTTAAGCTTTTGCCTGCTTGAGTTAGTGTTCTGCTTGTAGTCAGCCAGGATGAGGGTTCGCTTGGGGGACAACAATGGTCTTCGAGTGTCGGCCACGTCCCAGGTGTAGACTCGGGACGTGACAAACTTGGTATCAGAGCACAGAATTCAAGAGTCCTAGGGTGTCTATGAAGTCGTGTCAGTAGGGTCTTGTTTATGGTTGTGAGTCCCCCACTTCTATAAACTAGGGACTACAAACATTTAAGAAAAAATTCCCTTCATTCATACTTTTAATCGTGCAATAGAGCTATGTCATAAAAATTTATTTAAACTCGTGCGTTTCTCATAATTCATTCGACTACCCATCATACTTGAGGTGGTTGAAAAGAAAAACTATGTCCGTTATCAATGAGTTGCTCTTAGGAAAAAAAGTCTTAAGAAAGTCATGGGACTCCAGAGGGGCTTGAGAGAATCCCAAGAGTAAGTTAAATGTTCAGTTTAAGAGGAATGCACTCATATTCATATAAATCGTGCATTTGAGCTAAAAGCGAGTTGTACTCATTTCCTTAAGCCTTGTTTCAGCTGAGATCCTTATGACAAAGTATGTTTAGAGCTTGGGTAGTATTTTCACCCTAAAAGGTAGCATAAGTTACGAGATCATGAGTATTAGTAGTGAAAGTGCCTAGAGTTAGAGGAAAGTATGAAGAGGTTTGGTGATCTAAGAAAGGGAGATAGTGTTTTGAAAAGCTATGTTATTATAGGCATGCACCCAGTAAGTTATTGATGATGAGTTTTCCCTTATGGGTAGAGTAAGAGTTACTAGTCAAGATGAGATAGAGTATATATTTGTTAACCAAAATAGAGTTGATGTCGATGTGACATCGTATTAGAGGAGACTAAATTCATGTGTTGAATAAGAGAGCAGAGTATTCATAAAGTGATAGATCTAAGCTAGGCTTATGATATGTTTGAGAGGTTCATGATGTTCAGAAGGTTATAGAACTAATCAAGTAATAAGTAATAGCATAGTAGGCGAGCAATCATATTGATATTCGGGTTTAGTAATGAATGTTAAGCTTGAATTTGAGATGAGTGTCATGATCCAAAGAATGGAAACATGAGGATGATGATGTTAGTCTTGAGGTCTGATCTAGAAGACTTGACATAGAGTAGGTGAGGAATTGAGTTGTTAGCTGCAATAAATATGAGTGGTACAAGTGAGAGACTCTAACCTTTAGATAAGGGCAGTGAAGTGTGGCTAAGTCACAAGAGTAACAAGAGAATTTAGGCGGTGTACCAAGAAGGTATGTAATCAGAAGATGTTAAGAGAAGCACCTTAGAAAGAGGTCTTAGTACATGTTTATGGAGAGTTGGTAGTCATGAGATAAGCTTCTCCCGAGTGTTAGAGTAAAAGAGAATGTAGACCAGGTTAGAGATGATGGAATAGGTCCATAGCTTTCGAGTGTCAACTTTAGACCTAAGGGTGAGATGTCAAAATGAGAAATCAAGTCAAGTGTTTGAGAGTAAGATAGTAATGAGTTCCAAAGAGTTTGGGGGATATCTTTTTAGAGGTCCTTTTAGTACTGGAGTGATGTTAGAAACAAGAGGTTGATGATCTTATAGTGATAGTGATGGTGTGATAATTTCATCTAAAGTTATAAATGAAGAGGAAGAGAAAGATGAGGTCTTACTATGAGAAATAGTTAAATGAGAGCCCTTAGTTGGTTCCTAAGGAGTTATTTAGTAGGAGTCCATGGAGTTGTTAGAGTACTAAGCTTGAATGTGGTGTTGTTAAACATTAGATGGTTCTGGATATGAGCCCAATGTGGTGGTAAAGAGTAATAGTCCTAGGATGAGATTATCTATTGAGGTTTAGAAACTGAACCTAAGGATTTGGGTTAAGCTTGAGTATAGTGAAAGCATACCATTAGAATTAGACCTTGGTAAGAGTAACCCCATTCCATACCCAGTCCAGTCGTCATTAGAGGACGAATGAACCCAAGGGGGAGATATTGTAACACCCCAGAAATTTTTTGAACTAAAACTCGAACCATCCTTCGTAGTGAGTGAGTTTTTACCAAGGAATTTAAATTTTTTATAAGTTTTAAGGTCACTAGATGTAGAACCTTGAGTTCCCAGAAGAATTAGAGAGAATTCATTGAAGTCATTCCTAAGCTCTTCTATGTTTTAGGTCAACTTCAAACGAACATAACTTTTAGTACAGGATGAGTTAGGTGGGTTACAAGGTACCCAATGAAAGGTATTTGAATTATATTTCCAACGCAGCCAAGTTTGATAACTTTCGAGTTTGGATGAGTGAGATATGCCCTTTTGAAGTCAGGCTGTCAAATTAAGGAAAGTTACCCAAAAATAGTAAGGGGTATTTTGGTCTTTTCCTTACCCAATCAGATTTAATTCACTTTTAGTAATATTTTTAGGGGTCTAATCTTATTAGGTTCAGTTTTATAATCCTAATATACGCCTAGGGTTTTAGTTGGGAGTTCAAGAAGAGAAAAGAAGAGAAAAAAGGAGAAAAAAAGGAAGAGGATCAAGCGTTCGTCGAGATTCTTCCGTGTTGTTGCGGATTTTCGCCATGGGTTTAATCCATAAGAGGTATGTAAGCTTTCATAGCTTTGGTATAGTTCACCCACATACCAATCATGTTATTTTCAGTGAAATTTCATTCTTGAAGTTGAAAGATTAGAGTTCTTGATGAGTTCTTGAATTTAATTCTAAATCTTGTTGTGTTGGGGTTTTGATGATTTCTTGAGATGAAATTTAGTGATTTTAGTGTTGTTTTGAGTATATTAGAGTGTAATTATGTTAAGTAATCGAATCCAAGTGATTGGGGAAGAAATCGTTCGATTATAGGCGAGTTAGGGTGAGAAAACGAGAAAAGAAAGTCGTCGAAGTTTTTTGGGTTGGGGTCTGGGCCCCCACGCCAACCAGAGCACCCCAACCATTTCTCTGAAGTTTAGGTGCTGGTGCCCCGCGCCACTAAGAGTACCAAGCTCGCCTGCCTCCACCCGTTCTTCATCGTTTCTTCCTTTTGAGTTCTTTCAAAGGGTACCTTTACTGTGAAAGCCGTTTGACTGTAAGGAAATGAGCTCTAAGTTGGAATTCAATAGTGACAGAAGTGGTCATCTGTGCTCCACAGCTACTGGTGTCATCACCCTGCAAAGAGGTGGAACCAACCAAGACTGAACACTAGCCCCATTTTGTAGACGGGTTGGGACCGGCCTTCTATCCCGGTGAACAATGTTCCACTGATTAGGCGGGGACAGGATTCGAACCTGCAATCTTCAGGTCATGAGCCTGATGAGTTGACCAATTCCTCTACCCCGCTTCTTCCCCTTCTCTTTCGAACTCCGAAAACCAAGGTTCGACTTGCATGTGTTAAGCATATAGTCTGAGTAGCATGATGTTCACTTCTTAGCGCTTAGGCCACTACCTAAAAGTAAGCTTTTCGCTCTTTTCCTCTTACATAACAACGATGGAGGAGATAGTAAGCACGACTTTCTACGCAACGATTTCTTCTTCTCTTATGATTTCTCAAGTTACAGGGGGGAGACCAAGAGAGTAGATTGGCTGGTTTTTCCAGTCAAGTATAGTTGATAATCCCATTTTCGAATATGAATTTGAATAGATTCTCTTTATTATTATAAATATAGCTTTTTTATCTTCCACCCTATCCCTTTGAGATTATATTTCTAATCATGGGAATATTACATGTTACCCATGAAGTCATTGATTTGAGTTGTTCGTGCCCATAATTCTGCATGAACCCTATAAGTCGAACAGTCTTGAGATGAGAAGTATCTTTGAGTCCTCAAGTTGAGTAGTTCATTCTCATAATTCCGCATGAAACCTCTGAGTTGAGCATTTTTTAAATGAGTAGTATCATTGAAGTTCTTGAGTTCCACGTATTGAGTTCTATCTATGGTTATTGAAAACCTTGTATTGAGTCGTTCACATCCATAAGTCGACATGAACCATATTTTAAGAAGTCTTTTACAAATGTTTTAAACTTGTTTAAAGACTTGAGCATTGAGTTGAGTAAGGGTAAATGTGAAGTTCAGTTTCTTCAAAAGATTATATGGGAACTAAGTATTCCTAAAGAGTAAATGTTTTCACATTTAAATAAGAGAGGAAACACTGATTTCCAAGAGACCCTTTGAGCTAGTTTTGAGTAATTATCTCAAATCACAGAAAGAGTTTTGTTTTTAAAACATATGAGTTGAGTATATTTTGGGAGTAGTATTGAGCACCGATATGGGGACGCGAGTTCATAATAACTCAAGTCTCCATAAACCATGTAATCATCATGGGTAGAAAGAATCACACTTTTTAGATGATTCCTTGGTGATATTTAGTATAGACTAGTGGATCCACTTAGTTAAGGCCTCCTATATGACGGTAAAGTATAGAACAATTTTGGCAGCGTGGGCAAGACATTGTATCATCACTTAGGCCCATAGTGATGGTTGTCGGTTAGAAAAACTCCTAGAAAGTTGTATTATATTTTATAATATATAAATTGAGTTGTTATTGTACTCTTCAATACACTGAGTTATTTTCTATTGTTTTAAAGGTTTTCTATATATTAAATCTTTTACTACTGCTTTATCCTTGAGTATCTTGAGTCGATCTGTGCTTCATTGTGTCGAGTACCTTATTGTTGAGTTTCACTGAGTTGAGAACCTTATTGCTGAATTGAGTATCGTATCCTTGAGTACTTCTGAGTTGAGTAAGCTTGAGTAGTTTTGAGTATCCTTGAGTATTCCTTGAGTTGAGTAAGTTTGAAAAGAGGTAAGGTAAGTATGTTTCCTTTTATCAAGTTCAAGCTTATGTTATGATTTAGAATTCCCCTAGCATGCTTGTACATTCCACATACTGAGCCATTTGGCCTGTATCCTTTCATGATGCAAATTCAGGTATTCGGGATCATCAACAGGAGCTTCGTTCGATACCACATGGAGTTTCGAGTTAACTATGGTGAGCCTCCTTGCTTCCGGAGGATTTCATTTACTTTTTCAGTTTTGTCAAGATGTCTTGAGTTTTGTCTCGACTTCCATCTTTGTCATTTTGAGGCTTCATAGATAGACAGTAGAGTTTTCGAAGTTTGTTTCATTTATCTTATTCAATGTTTTAAAGACTTGAGTTGCCTATTGTTGTCTAGTTGAATATTCCATTTTTATTCAGAGTTACTCATTTGAGTTAAAGATTTGTAAGTTTCATGAATTTTATTCAGTTTTTAAGCTTTTGCATGTTTGAGTTAGTCTTCCGCTTGTAGTCAGCCATGATGAGGGTTCGCTTGGGGACCAACAATGGTCTTCGAGTGTACCCTCTTGTGGACTGTGGTATACACTTCAGAGATGGAACACCTTTTGCTGCGAACATGAGAAATGATTTTCAGAGGTTTCATTTTACTCCTACCATCGCATTGGTAAATGATTAGTTTGACTGAACATTATGTGTATTGTGCATCTTTTAACTCATTGCAAAAATTTAACCATTCGAGAGTTCACTATGCATAAAGATTGAAATGAACAATATGTAGAATATATATGCTAATTTTCATACTTAATATCCACTCTACTTCAGAAACAATTGTTCTAAACTAACATTACTAGATGCAAAGAACTTGAAAACATAATTATCCAAGAGGTTACCTATCAACTTGACAATCTCTTGCTAGAATTACAGCATGATCATAAATCTAATTCCATATTCTCCTTACCTGTGAAATCCTATCCAACAACTTCTTGAATAATTATGTTTTCAAGTTCTTTGCATCCAGTAATGTTAGTTTAGAACAATTGTTTCTGAAGTAGAGTGGATATTAAGTATGAAGACTAGCATATAAATTCCACATACTGTTTATTTCAATCTTTTGATTTCATTTAATGCAAAATTGGATCAGTATACACGAATTTCTTTGCTTGTTTTAACTATCTGTCCTGTTATAGGGGCCAGCCGGCTGATTCATCACCTTCATGAAAATGGGATACCAATTTGTGTTGCTACAGGGTATGTCATCTTCTTTTAGTTTTGTTCACCAGGAAGTTTACCATTTGTGGCATAATTAGTATAGCAAGTAGAAGTGTTAGAATTATCATATGCTAAGATAATGTTTAAAAAGTAAGATTCAAAAAGTGAACTAATATAAATGCATTTTTCAGTACACACACGCGGCACTTTGATTTGAAAACTCAAAGACACAGCGAACTTTTTTCACTAATGCATCATATCGTTCGTGGTGATGATCCAGAAGTTAAACAAGGGAAGCCATCACCTGATATATTCCTTGCAGCTGCAAACAGATTTGAGGTGATTCTCTGATTTTTGTTTCTCTAGATTGGTATATCCTGAGAGATCTCGCAGCTATGATGCTTAACCTTCTCTTGGTGAATCTTCTATTACATAGACCTCCCTTAGTATTGTCTAACTGATAATTTACCTACTAGACTTTTCAGATATGTCTGTTTCTGTTGGCTTGGTTCTTATATCAAACTTCAAATAATGTTATTTTTTAGAAATAGAAATTTTGCACTGTGAGCTGTTTACGGTGATGCAGTGATCAAACACGTTAGTCATCTTTAATTGTTAGCTTCCAAATGAAAAAAGTGAAGTCAATGATATTTGTTAAGATGTTGCATTGTTTTGCCATCTCAGAAGTTAAATTTATAAATCTGACTCGCTCATATCAATCCAATCCTCCTCCTCTGCATGTTATACAGTTGTCTTGCCATCTTCAACTTCAACTAATTACGGTGCTGCACAATATTGTAATGTATCAGCAAAAATAGTATAAAAAAGTTCTATATACAAATATACATTTATGTGATGTAGTTTGACTTGATATGGAGGTTAAGAAAGAAAGACTTTCGAAATTTGTGGTCTAAAATTAGTAATAGATGTTTGTGTGGCTATAAATCATTTCATTAAGGATAAAGTGGACATTTTCTAGTTAAATTCTAATTGAATATAGAAATTTGTCATTCTTTTTGCGACCGACTGAAATGGAAAGTGAGTCATATAAATTGGGACATAGGGAGTATGATACCCCTTCCTTGCTCCATTTCCCAATATAACCTAATTAAGTGAGCGTCAGCATCAAGGCACACAGAGTTGTGTCGGAAAACTGTTAAGCCTAACCCATCTAGAGTCACCGGAACTTGTATTTTCCGGACATTGATGTCAGCGAGGTCCGGTTCACAAGATTAATTTTCTACCCTTCCATCTCACCAATCTTAACCCTGGCAACTTCTATATCAGATGGAAATTCCAAAAGAAATATTTCATTGATCATTTCAACAATCCCAAGCTTTGATGCTCCCAGCTTCTTCTGGCCAAGATATAGTCACTTGTGTTCAACTTCATCTCTGGTTTCCCTTCTACATTTTCTGTTAAGCATGTGAATATGTACTTTTTACTCCATCTACCTTCAATACCATATCTTCATTATCAACCTCACGAGTCTGTATACTCCCGTTTTCAGCAAACCTCCGAATCTTTCAAGCTATGTCAACCCATCCGTCGTTATCCTTGAACACAGAGACTATTATTTGTCTTTTCCTCCTTCCATGGACTGTCACTATCTTTATGTATCTATCCTTATGTATATAAAAGTTTATCCAAAGTTATGTTTGAACAAAATGTGTTTTGATTATTCAAAACTCAACATGGAGACTTTGTGGGATAGACGGTGTATTTAAAAGAGAAAAATCTGGTTCCCATGTGATTTTTATATGGTATAGTATGTTTTTGAAGTTCTCTTTTTAGGAAGGACACTATTTTGGGATAAACTAAAATTGGAAGGTGGGCATTCAAATTGAAGCGGAGAGTATATAACATCTAAAATTTCTAGGACGTTTTACTACATAAAGGCAAAATCTGTACTACTTTTTCTGAATGTACAAGCCTTTAGGGAAAAATAATGTAAGTTAACACTATTTTGGTTACCAAATCTGAGAAAGTTAGGTGTAGTTTGTAAAACTAGAATGGAGATCCTTCAGATAATGGAACAGTAGATACATGGTCAGTTTAAGTAGTCAATTATGACATATCATGGATGCCTATGAGCTGTATTCTTTGTGTTTTATATGGACAGGGTGGACCAGTAGATCCACAGATAATTCTTGTATTTGAAGATGCGCCCTCTGGTGTCCTTGCAGCCAAGAATGCTGGAATGTAAGTCTATCACCAAGAATTTTAATGTCTGGTGATAATTTTTTGATTTTCTTCTAATAGAATAACTTGAGAGAACTACATGATTACTTTCGAACCAAGTGCCTCTTTGGTTGAGTGAAATTGCACTTAATAGAACTTCATTTTCCATGATTTTAAGGAGTTTAGATACCAAGTCTCCTTGTACTTTCCAGTAAATGCTTGCACAACTACATATCTTTTATTTTGTTTTTTTCACTGTATGGTTTTTTGTCTTAGTTATTACTATAAATATTTTGCTCTCCAACAGCAGTCTTATGTAGTTGACATCCTATGCAAAAGGTTACACTGATTGGTGTCAACATGTAAATAGTATGCCTTTAATATTTCATCTAAATTTATGTCTCAACAATTTGGCACTCATTAGTTGATTAACTCACAGGTGTTGTAAATCTCTTGAAGATGACATCTAGTAATTGAGAAAACAAGAAGATTTTGGTCTGGCTCTTGGTCTCAGAGCACACTTCAGGATCTTGCTTTCTTCTTCCTCCTATTTTGGGGTTTTGTCTTGACTTTCAAGAATCTCTTTCAACCTATCAACATTGCAAGTTCTTCCTGTTCTAATTTTCTGTCCGATTTATAATCTTCTTTCGGGATCATTCGATAATCTAAAAGATACATATTATTGTTCTGTCCTCAACTTGCCTCAGTTTGCTACTTTATCAGGACCCTGAATTTTCTATGGCACCCACACAAACACCTAGTTTTGCCTGTGATGGATAGACGATATTCCTTGTTTGGGTCCTTACATATGCAGACCTAAATCTCTTGCTAGTAGTGATCATTAGAGTCCTTGTAACATGGTTTCTTTTTGGTGTTTGCTCTGGTTTCTTGTGTTTTCCTAATAGTTTTCCTGCTTTGTCCAATATGAGGCTATGTTTTTTCCTTAAATTAATTTCTTCAGATGTGTTCAGTCTGGAATGTTAGCCGTTATCATGAGTTTTGAACTTCCTCATTTTTGTTTGCATCTATTATTACTGCATTTTTGGGTCTTATGAGGGATGATTACACCAATAACATGCTTTAGCTACTAAAATCCCCAAAGTTCTGTTCGTTGATAAGGGTTTCTTCCGGTAGATGTAACAACGTATGCCAAGTGGGTCCTGAAGTGGCATTATGATTTCCATTGTCATTGATATAGAAGATCACCTGGTTGCATTTTGGTCTCTTTTACCCCCCATCTATTGCATTAATGTTCTTATGAGAAAAGTGAAGATTCAGATATACAGTCGTCATAGGAAAATGTATAAAGCTCTGATTGCGCTATCATCTATTGACTTGGGATTTATGTTACTGCATGCAGGTCAGTAGTAATGGTTCCAGATGCAAGGTTGGATAGTTCATATCATCAAGTTGCTGATCAGGTTTTGAATTCTTTACTTGATTTCAGCCCAGACGATTGGGGATTGCCTCCATTAGAAAATGCATCAACAAACTCAATTAGTTTAGTTTGATCACGATTCTTAAGTTCCCAAACAGAGCCTATTATGAGTTCAAAATTCGGATTTTTGGGGTTCGCCTCTAGTTGGTTATTCATAGAATATTCAGCTTTATGTTGAAATGAAGAAACTGAGGATTTCGTTGTATTGCAACTCGTGTAAGCCCGCATGATATGGTAAACTCCATTCTCCAATCTCAAGTCTCCAATCCCAGCAGGCAAGTGGCCCTTTTTACCTAGTAGGTTATCTCTCCCTTGTCATATGGAGTTGCATGTCAAAAGTCATAAATGCAGTTCTGTACATTTTATTTGTTGAAAATCAATTTTAAAAAATGGCAGTCATGTCGTTGTCGGAACGGCTAGGAAACTGGTTTGACTCATATCAAGTTTTCAACTCATTTCGAACGTTTCAAATGAAATCGAAATGCTATTTTACTAGTATTGGTATTCCTCATCTCAGTTTGACATTCCAAGGAATTGCACAAGTTAATTAACTTGATGACATCCAAAGTGAAATTGGATTGGTTTCTGAAAATGAATTACTAGCAATTCTTTTTGCTAGGGTAAAAACGTGCACTTAATGATTATTTAATAATCTGAAATAAGCACTTTCCTTTTATCCATGTTGCTAGGTTGTGGTAATTGAAATAATGACTTCACTTTCCTTCAATTTTCTCATGTTTGGTTGGGTTAAATGTTTTGGAAAATGTTTTCCAAATCAACTCATTTTCCTCAAATTTAAGGAAAATGACTTCCCTTCAAAATTTAAGAAAAACATTTTCCAAAACTCTCTTCCAACTTCAAAATTTAAATTTGTTTTTAAAAAAAATTTTCAATTCAAA